>NC_091589.1:9410645-9418145 GCF_042767895.1 Penaeus vannamei
AAGTGTGAGGTAGACCGGACCGTGTGTTGGACAACACAGCTGATCCCGCAGGCGGAGTTACGTATTTATTTATTCCATTATATCTGATGCTGCGAACCTTTTCATTGCTTTTGAACTTAGTTTATTCAATGAGGGGAGTAAATGTTGTGCATCGATTTCTGTAACTCGCTGTGCTAGTAGTTTTTTGGGAAAGTTCATTGTTATTGTTGAGTCAAGTTACACAACCATAATTTCAATCAATGTTTTTCTATTTGCCCCTTTCTTGTCCTTATTTTTGTGCTGGATATCTGAGCATTAGAGTTAATTGCGATGGAATATGTCATTGCATTACACTTCAGGAAAGAATAAGAAATTAATTTATGAATAGGGCCTAGAAGGCTTTTAATATTATTGCAAATCTGCACAGGTGAGAGGAAGATGGCACTTCATTTTTTTTTTTTTTTTTTTTTATTCTAATATTCCCTGGCCTGCTCAGCTCCCAGTTCGCACGGCCACCCTTTACTCAAAGGGATCGACTGTCATTGCACTGTGCATCATATGATGCCTTCCACGGCCACTGGGTAATGAATAATTCTGTTTTGAGAACTGAAGAGGGTATCAATTATTTTGACATCTTAAAATATTTTTGTAAGTAATTTAGATAAATATTCAGAATATCTTCACATGACTGATTGTGATGATATCAGTATTGATGGATTCCTCATACTCTCTACTACCCGTATAGATAGAATTCGTTTCCCAAAACCTTATAGCACAAGGTAAATGTTACCAGTAGTAAACCAAAAATAAGACACTTGTGAAACGTAAAACTTTCATAAACATATAGGGGAGTTATGTTAACAATATCACAGAAAAGGGAAAAAAATGTGCTCAGTGATACATGAAATAATCTGTGCAGGTATAGAATAATGTCAGATTTGAAAATAATTCATGATAATTGCTGAACAGGGAGTAGGTCTATGATGATTGGGAAGCCCGTTCCCCATTAGGGTCAAGTTTCTGACCCCTTTTCCCTGGGAGGTTTACCTTTTAGGGACAGATATCCCTCCCCATGGGATGTTTACCTTTTAGAGCAAGTCTCTGGTGCAAGACAGATGTAAAAATATCAGTTTAGGAGTATTTAGATCAATACTAATTTACTGAAGCTATGTAGCTTTCCGGGGAAGCTCACAGTATTGATTACATTAAAAAAGCTTTGAGATAATGAGGTTTGTGGCCTCATGTTTTAATTTTCTCCCCCCCCCCCTTAAGTGTGCAACTTTGATTTTTACACCAGAACCAATGGAGGTCCCACAATTTTATAAACTTAGCCAGCATATAAGAACACAAGTCTATAAACCTTGATATTTTCAAGGATGTATGTTTTGTGGTCATTCCAGTTAGTATTACAGGTATCAGTAATAATAAAGAAAAACTAGTAGACCCATTATGTATTCTTGTCAAACAATCACTCAGCCATGTGCCCTATGTATACCGCAGTATTCTCCTTTAGAAATGTAAACAAGTGCTGCTCACTGATATAGCAGATGCAATGACAATTATTGTAGCTTATGTTACTTTTACTTAAAGGTATATTGAAAATTCAGCCCTATTGTCATGATATGTGTAAGATTTATTAATTTATTTTTTTAGTTCATTATTACTTTGAATACTTGTCAAACAATGTGAACATTATTTGTAATCAGTGCCATATTAGAAATGTATTAAAGGCTGGGACAGTTCTTGCCTAAATGATAGCAAAACTGTTGGACAATTTTCGTCTGAGAAGCCAAACAATTGCCAAATATTTAAATGATCAGTGACTAGCAGCCCATATGATTTTCTCTGATACTGATGTTAAATATATACAATATTTATTTCATGCACAGGTTTTACTTATGGAATTCAGAGTGCTTGGGAAGATGTGTTCCAAATGTTTGTATTATTTAGAAACAAGAATGTATACAATACATGCATACACATGTAGATAGATACATAATTATATCTTAAAATGTATTAACAGTTGTAAAAAAAAACATGAATGGGAGTGGATATCTTCACAGCAAGAGTTATTATTGATTGGTTTTGATTATATCTATATCAGAAGTACATGATATATAATCAAAACTGGTCAAATACATCTCTTGCATTGTGACAATATTCTTTCTCATCCATACCTTTTCACATTTATTATCTGCTTTATTTATCCAAATACACAATTATTTTTAATATATAGTTGTTTTTAACTGTTTTCTCTTTTTTATAGCTCCTGGGGCCAGTGCCAGCTCTTTGGTGATCAAGAGGCATAGTTCAGAGAAGGTAAGAAAGTAATGTATTGTATAATTCTCATTTGGTTTTGTAGATTCATACATATGAATGCTTGCATATTAACTAAATGCTGCCAGGAATGTGAAATGTTCACTGTAATTTTGTTTTGTAAAATGTAATAATACAAAAGCCTCTACAAATTTTCCTCCACCAAGGAGTCAGTCAGTAGACCTTGTGACCTCACCTGATTACCCCTTTCCATGAGTCATTAATTTACTTATGTGAAGAATATTGTTGCTATTGTCATCATTATAGACAATATATTTATTATCAACATTTTGAATAGCAATACAAGAGAAGAATATTTCCAAAACAATAGGAAATGAGAAAATGGACAAGATAGGTATACTAGTTGTGGGGTTTAAACTTTTTCTTTTCTTGTCATGTCTTCTTAAATGCTTGAAAATTGTGTAATCCAGCCAGTTGCAGAGAGAGGAAGGGAAATATGTGCTGCTTGAGCCTCGTGATTTTTTGCTTTAGCGGCTTACCGTCCTCAAACACTGGCAGGTGGCTTTGTTTGTTGGGAGGATAATCCCACCAATCTTTTGTATTAGTGATTTCTGCAGCCTCTCCATAGTGTTGATTTCTCTTAACCATTTACAATTTTAGGAACTGTAATGTTGGAAGGGCAGCTTGGGTAAGGAGGGTAGAGAAATCCTAAGGTAATGCTTTTTGATTCCTTTGTGAAGGCTTATCTGTGGCTGTGCAACCCTGCACAGACTGGCATATTTTGTTAGAGGGGCTGAAATGTGCCAATGTTATTGGTAATTAATACTGTAGTGTCATTATATATGCCATCTTAAAAATTTGTTCAATATAATTTTCAGCAATATTTAGTTGTTGTCTAGTGGACAAATTTTGCCATGTATGTATTTTGCCATCAATATTTGTTACATTGGCAAACTGCCCACATTTCTATGGTGGTTTGGAGACTGTCATGTTTCATTGACAACACTGATGTGGTCCTTCAAAAGATTCCAGATCAACAAGGAAAAAAAGTAGTTTTTCCCTTGTAAGGTTTTGCAAAGAAACTTTCTCACATAATTATATATGGTTTCAGATTCAATATAGCATTGTAGTCTACAACAGTGACTTTATGATAAATGTTCTAGGGTATATAAAAAAATAAAATTGCAGTGGTTGAATGACATGCATACCACTGGCATTCTTTGGAGATTAAGTCAAATGAGTTCTGTAATAAGAAGAGGGCTAAGGTTGCGAAGTCAGAAAGTATGTTAATGGACAGGACCTAACATGGTAGGTAAGGACATAAAGGATAATATTAATAGCTGATGAAAATAATCTGATGAAGGTAACCCCACAGTCACTTGTTGAAGATATATTAACAGTGACTTGAAGTGTTCCCTTGACCTCATGCCTTCAGCATTCTGGCAAATGGACAACAAAGCCTTTACATAAATAATATTTTAAGGTAAAGTTTGCTGACAGTCCAGTGTGTTGCTGTCAAATAATAAACCAGCTCATGCTCAGTCTTGCTAAATGTATGTAGTGTTTTTACTTAATGCTTTTGCTGAAGAGCTGATGTAGAAATGGGTAACTAATCCCTGAATAAATTACTTTTAGTGGCTGGACCTTTTTAATTTTTTATTCAGTTCACAAAATCAAATTGTGGTTTTATTGGTTACGAGCTTATATGCATTCTGCTGCATACATCTTGCAGAGCTTGTTTTACATGACTCTTATTACTTTACTGTATGTTAACAATAAAAGATCGATCTATTAAGATTGTCTTCATATGCTAACCATTATTTTCCAGACCTACGGCCCCTTGGCTGATGCTGACCGCATCTTTACCAACCTCTATGGCCGACATGATTGGAGGTTAAAGGGAGCTCTTGCACGTGGGGATTGGTACAAGACCAAGGAGATCATTGTGAAAGGGCATGATTGGATCCTGAATGAGATCAAGGCCTCAGGTCTCAGAGGGCGTGGAGGTGCTGGCTTCCCTTCAGGCATGAAGTGGAGCTTCATGAACAAGCCGTAAGTTTGAAGGCAACCTCTATCTAGTTCTTTTGATTGCTTTTCCCTTGGGATAAGATAGGGATTTGGTAGAAATCAAGCACCTTTTTTCTTTGATCATTACCCACCATCTCTCTGTCGTCTGTTTTGCATTAATATTTTCTTGCTCCCCATAACCATAATTGTAGTTAGATGATGCTCTTCTTTTCTTCAGCTCTGATGGCAGACCCAAGTACCTGGTGGTCAATGCTGATGAGGGAGAGCCTGGCACATGCAAAGACAGGGAGATTATGCGACATGACCCTCACAAGCTTGTTGAGGGTTGCTTGGTTGCTGGACGTGCTATGGGAGCTAGAGCTGCTTACATTTACATCCGTGGTGAATTCTACAATGAAGCTTCTAACATGCAAGTTGCAATCAATGAAGTGAGTTTGTTTTTCCGTAAAGTGTGAGATAATGATTTGAAAGAGGAAAACCTTTGCTGCTCACATACTTAAATAAGGTTTCCTTTTTCTTTCAGTTGTTAAGTAAACATTTCACAAAGGAACAGTATTTTTCATTACTATTTATTATCCATAGGCCTACAAAGCTGGCTTCATTGGCAAGAATGCTTGTGGTTCTGGCTTTGACTTTGATGTGTTCATGCACCGTGGTGCAGGAGCTTACATCTGCGGTGAGGAGACTGCCCTCATTGAATCCTTGGAGGGCAAGCAGGGAAAGCCTCGTCTTAAGCCTCCTTTCCCTGCTGATGTGGGTGTATTTGGTTGCCCCACAACTGTCGCCAATGTGGAGACTGTTGCTGTCGCTCCTGTAAGTTAATTGCTTGCTTAAATGATGAAACAGTTTTATTTTGTATACTTAGTGCAATGATGTAAAAGTTATCACAGTGACCCCACTCATATGAATAAAGAATGGATAAATTGCTTTAAGTGTATAAATAGAATACATATATTTATGGTGGTGAACTGTTAAGGGTAATATTTATATTTTGTTGATTTTCTTGTATTCATGTATGAACATTTTTTTTTAAAAGTAGGGAAGTGGAGAGATAGAACTTGATGAAAAAGAAAAGTGAAGATTTTTCAATACCCATTCTCTTTTCACCAGACTATCTGTCGCCGTGGTGGAAGTTGGTTTGCTGGGTTGGGACGCACTCGTAATAGTGGAACCAAGCTCTTCAACATCTCAGGCCATGTCAACCATCCTTGCACCGTTGAAGAAGAAATGTCAATTAATCTGAGGGAGCTGATTGAGCGCCATGCGGGTGGTGTCACTGGAGGCTGGGATAACTTGCTTGGCATCATCCCAGGTGGTTCTTCAACACCCATCATTCCACAGAAGTAAGATCAGTGTTTGGAGTAAAGGTTGATATTTAGGTTGTGTAAAGGTATTTTATATACAGGTGGTTTTAGGCCTTTCGATTTTTTCTTCTGTTTTTATTTACAAAATAGTTACAATATAGTTGTTGCACCCCTTCAAATCAACATAAATAACAATCTGCTTCATACCTGGAATTTATTAACATTTACTAACTTTATGAACTTTTTCCAGGGTTTGTGAAGAAGCAATCATGGACTTTGATGGTCTGGTGGCTTGCCAGACCTCTCTTGGGACAGCAGCCATCATTGTGATGAACAAGCAGACTGATGTGATCAAGGCAATTGCTCGCTTAATTGAATTTTACAAGCATGAGTCCTGTGGCCAATGTACCCCTTGCCGTGAGGGAGTCAATTGGATGCACAAGATTATGGGCAGATTTGGTGAGTCCTATAAGTTTTTCCTTTCTGTATTGGGAAAGCAATATGTTTTTGTAGAAAGTTTTCCTTTGAAATCCATTCACAAATTGTCTTGGGTAATAATATGACTAAATATAAAGGCACTCATTTATTTTTAGTTGCAGACTATATGGATGAGTTGATTTGTTATTACTCTTACAAAAGAATGATTGAAAATTGGTATAGAAGAAAGGCCTTGAGATTTGTTATAATCAGTATATAAACAACATTTACAAAAAAAATATATATATATATATCTAAGAACTAAAAAAACCTCCTTTTCATTTGAACAGTGAAGGGAGATGCACGTCCGGAAGAGATTGATGCCCTGTGGGAAGTGTCGAAGCAGATTGAAGGGCACACCATCTGCGCTTTGGGTGATGGAGCAGCGTGGCCAGTGCAGGGCCTGATCCGCCACTTCAGACCAGTGATTGAAGAACGCATGGCTCAGTTTGAAGCCACCAAGCAGGCTGTTTCAAATTAAGATTGCAAGATTGAAAAAAGTAGAAATATGTAGAACATTCTGGGCCATTGGGAGGGAGTGGCCACAATTCTGGTAATTGTTGTTGGTACATTATCTTCAACTTATTTTATTACTTCATGTTATGTCTGGACTTTGTAATGGCAAAACAGTGTTACCAGATTTCCTTTTGGCTTGAATTTATACATTCTTTAAAGAAAAATTCTTGTTAAGCCCCAGTAATTGTAACATGCCCTATTTTCTCCAAATGTTGAGTATCTTTTTTTTTTTATAACTTAAAGTGTAAATAGGTTATTTAATGTAATGTAGAGGTTATTCTGTAACTTCATGTATGAAAGAAAATATATGTATAAAAATAGATTTAGATTTTTTATTATCTTCAGCCATAACTTACAGAGAGATGAATTAAACTAAACTTTCTCTTCTTTTTATAAAAGACAAATATATTGCAAATACAAATAGATATATATATCTATATAGCAGGTAAATGGCCAATACCATCATGCAGTCAGGTACATGTATCATTGCCCGTGGGTAGACAATGCAAGGGGTGTTCAAGTCCTGAATCTGCATATTCAGGAAGTCCTTATCAAATACCACGGCATATCCCACTCACATGTTTCATTTCGTGCATAGTGGCTGTTGCTTCATTCCCGACCAAGGAAGTAATGGCCCATGAGAATCTCTCGTAAGTCTGCATGACACTTGTTGCGTTGCCTTTTCCTCACTCTGAGGTACTTGGGCTTCCTTCATCTGTAACAAATAATGTTGAGATAAATATCAATGAACCAAGTTCTAACCTGCAAATGCAATTACCTGAAGCCTATTGTAACAGAATACTATGCTATCTAAACATTAAAAATTTTGAAAATACTTCCAGAGAAGCTTAATGGTTAATGGTTAAAAGCAAAATGAATATGCTAGACATCTAAGGTCATGTAGCACTATAAGGTGGTA
>NC_091589.1:9445645-9488145 GCF_042767895.1 Penaeus vannamei
CCTATTTAAAATGATACAAATAAAATATGCTGTTATCTTTCCCCAGACAGACGACAAGAATAGACCCTAGAAATGCAAAGGAGAGCACATTAGACTTAATTCTAGGTTCTGCTCTAAACCTACCTACAAATAGACAAGCTCTGACTTAAAAAGTAATCACTCACCAATAATAGTAAGAGACGCCACAAAAAAGTCCTCAAAAGAAAAAAAAAAGGAAGTGCACTAATGAAGGATGGCTGAACTAGCAAAGAGAACTAAATAAAACAGTTGCAACAAAAATAAAGTCACTCATAGAAATAACAGACCTTATAAAAGCTACAGGAAAAAAACTTTGAGTTTGAAGAATATGAAAAAGAAGACCAAACTGAATAAGCCATGGCAAAAGGCAAAGAAATTGTTAAAGAGAGAAACAGAGCCTATAATAAATGAGCTAAATATATAATAGAGAAAGAAAAAAAGCCTTGAAAAAAATTCTGTTCCACAATAGGGTTCAACACCCTTATAAAAAAGATCTGAAAAAAAGTTCTCCTAAACACCCTAAGAAATATAGAAATAAATAATAAGATCACACACACACAAATAAAAAAAAATCCCAGCAATAAAAATGATAAAGGATATGGATCTGATGAAATTCCCTATGAATTCTACAAAAATTGTCTCACAAAAATCCTGACAAAAAACACAAGATTAAGAAAACACTTACACAGACTGAAACTAGAAACTGAACCAAGCTGCAGATGGTGCCAACATTTGGAAGAGACAAGAAACATCTAACACTACAGTGTCCTGGATTTCACTCTAATAAAACCAAACTGTTAGAGGTATCAAAAAAAGAATAAAAGAACTAATCCTAATATCTCCCTACTTATAACACGAGACAATCCTCCACTAGTTAAGAAGTACTACATTCTTAGACATTAAGATCTTGCAAAGATGAAGAATAATAAGCACCATATGAAATGGATTAAATCAGTAGATACAAGAAAATCTTCAGACAAGAAGACCAGAAAACAAGATCCAGGGAATATAGACATAAAATATCTAAAACCCTATAATAGAAAAAGGATATTATCTTGAAGTTTGTGTTGTTTTAGGCTCCTTTTCGCTTCATAGGCATTGTTAGATTCACTTTCTAGAGTCCTTGGGGACTGTTCTTGCAGGAAGTAGCAAGAAACTCCGTTTAAAGAGGTGAAATACGTGGATGATTGGCAGGTGTTTTGATGCCAATGATATGTTTATTTATTTATTTTTCTTCTTTCTTTCTTTTGGTCATTGATGTATGGCTCCTTCAAGTTTTTAGTTGAAATTATTAAGGAATGTACGGGTCTCCTCCTATCTTGTGTACATTGCAGATGTTTCAGAAATACTAACATATCTTGAAATATTTGCAAGATCTTGCATTCCATAAACCTTCAAGGTTACAGGGTCTCGATCATTAATTGATATTGTTTTCTCTGGTCACGTATATTTGAATTTCTGTGTCCAAGAAATATATGAATAAGTTTTAAAGAATGAATATGTATACAAGGAAGTGAATATATGTGGTTTTGATATTGAATATGATAGAAAAGCTTAGAACATTTCAATAAGTGATCAAGATATATAGATTTGTAATCTTACTGAATGAGAACTCTCACAGGAAAACCCAAAGAAAAAATCTACCAGATTCACATTATCTAAAAACAGAATCAAGAATAGTAAAAATAAGGTACAAAGGTTAACCTTCAGTTTAACCTTGTGTTTATTGCTTTTCCTTTATGGAGTCTGTACTAACATCTAACAGTTTCATACAAATACTTTGCAACCACAGTCTGAGCAAAGGCAGTGAACACCACCCTTGTGTTACAATTACTAGTGTCTAAATCATACATGTCTCAGGGAAAGCAAAATGGATCAGAAAGTGTAAATACATTTTAAAAATAGGACCTGCAATAAAATGAAAATATGAACATATTGAGAAAATGTGTCAAGATTATTGTGCTTCTTAAATGGGAAAATGTTCCTTCATGTTTCTCATGGGTTTTGCTCATGTGAAGGCATTTTATGGTGTAAAATAATAAATAAATTTGGTAGATTTCTGATAAGCTCTTTGTTATTGTTGAAAGATGTAGAGACCTGGTCAAGTTGCTACAGGTTTTATGGTCTTGTATATCGGTGTAAGTAGATATTTAGGCATTCCTGGTTAGGCTGTACATTCAGATATAGTTTGTCAATACAATAAGACACAAACACTGTTGATATCTATGGATGCCTTAGACTATTTACATGAGATTTTTGTTTTTGTATGGTATCAAGGCTATCAGTGGTATTTCAAAGAGACAATGCAAAGAGGAAAGTAAAATCCAGGAAAGTAACTACAGTAAAAGGTGCTATTATAAACAATAAAGCTTGTTTGATTAGATCTCTGCAGAAATGGATGGAAGTAAATTATTAATTTTGTTGGCATTCACTTACCCCAATTCAAATTCAAGGCAGTGACATTTGAAGGAGGAATTAATCATGGAAAGTAGGAGTTTGTTTGGGTAACTATGTTAAAAGTTGGTATCTAGCAGCCACCCTTGCTGCATATAGAGCTCCTGTCCTTGCAGGGGGGTTTTAGTGTGGCCTTTGTGTGGTTCTTTTTTTTCTTATAACTTCTAAATTCCCTATTATACCATATACCAAGATCTACAAGTACAAAGCATACACTTACATGAGCTTGTTTCCTTTACAATAACTTCTCAACAGTTTTCTCTTACTGTAAAATCTTATTCATTTTATATGGGACTGTGTTGCTACATTGCAGAAATTAATTACACATAAAAATGAGATAAAAGCTACAAAGTAAAGAAATAAATATGAGAACATTAGTCAGTGTTGCTCTTTGTCTGAAAGGAACTTCATACAGAATGTTATATAACTGATAAACTGTTACATGTCACCCACTCAAATTATAGGATGTTTTGTATTTCTAGCGTGGTTAGTAATTCAGTAATCAAAATATGAACATGCTATGAAAATAGATGCTTTTTTGCATAAAGAGCATGTCTTTAAATTCTGTATTTCATAATTGTTGTTGGTTCATCTAACTTCAACTTATTTCATTACTTTATGTTTGGACTTTGTAATGGCAAAACAGTGCTGGCAGATTCCATTTTGGTTTGGATTATGTAATGTATTCTTTTAAAAAATTCTTTGTAAGGCCTGGTAATTGTGACATGTGTTGAGTACATCATTTTATAACTATGAGTGTAAATTGGTTATTTCATGTAATTTAGAGGTTACTCTGTAACTTCATGTATGAAAGAGAAAATATATGTATATAAATAGATTGAGATATTTCATTATCTTCAACCACAACTTATTGGGATGATGAATTAAACTAAACTTCTTCATCTTTTAATAAAAAAAATATATAACAAATACATATATATATATCTAACTAGCAGGTAAAGGGCCAATAACAAGTGCTATAACTTGAAATGCAATGCCATGCAGTCAGGTACACGTATCATTGCCCGCGGGTAGACAATGCAAGGGGTTTTCAAGTCCTGAATCTGCATACTCAGAATGTCCTTATCAATACCACGGAATATCCCACTTGCACGTGTCTTTTCATGCATATTGATAGTTGCTTCCTTCCCTACCAAGGAAGTAATGGCCCACAGGAATCTCTCACGTAAGTCTGCTCGACAGTCTTGCTGAGTTGCCTTTTCCTCAGTCTGTGTTCCTTGCATTTCCTCCATCTGCAACAAATACTGATATAGATAACAAGATTCTGAAATTTTACTTGCAACTACTGGCATTATACCTGAAGAGTATTGTAACAGATATTATGCTATCTAAACAATTATAAATCTTGAAAATACACACAACCTGAATAGACCACCAATACTGTAATTCATTCGACAAAAAGCAAGCACGAATGAAAATCTATTAAGGAAGACAATCTTTAGGAAATCCTTCTCACATCAATAGAAACCTTCTATAAAATACATTATGGGAGCCTCCACAGCTGGCACATGTACAAGACTGAGCAGGGCAATTTGAACTGTCATGACCAGGTTGAGCACATGGAGGGTGGCGGGCTGTGGAGTGACAGTGTTTGGCTGGGTGGCCAAAACACCAACATTTCTGACATTGATGAAAAAGATAGATTTAAGATAGATAATTATAATATAATTAGAAAAGACAGAAAAAAATCAAATTGGTGAAGGGCTAAGCTTAGGAATCAGAAAAGAAATACAATTTAGGGAACTAAATTCTAAATGATATGTATGAACGTAGGATTGAAATCCTAGGAGTTAAAATACAGTACAAAGAAAAGTGGCTAAATATTATATTATAATACAATCCATGTAATAAAATAACAGGAAAACAATTTCAATAATACTATGACCAATTACAAGACCCAAAGTTAATTACAGGACACTTTAATGAGTATCAACCCAATTGGAACACAAAACAACGATAAGTTAAGTAACATAACAGGAAAAGATTTGGTTAAATTAATAAATCAAAATAATATTCTGCTATTAACACCTAAAGGACAAATAACTAGAATTGACCCAGTAACAAATAAAGAAGCTACATTAAACCTAGTTTTGGGATCACCAACAGTAGATCATTTAGAAATTATAACAGGCCCACACTTAGCTAGCAATCACCTTCCAGTATTTATAAAAGAGGAGAATTACCAAACGTACTCCACAAACTTAGAAAGAAAGTGGAAATTCACAGAAGAAGGATGGTCTAGATACATAGAAATGTTAGAAATACTTCTAGAACTGATAAAAAACACTAGAGAAAAACATTTCAGATTTGAACCTAAAAAAATAAATAATAACCTTGGTGGAATAACAAATGCAATGAAGTAATAAGAAAAAGAAACAAAGCTTATAATAAATGGAGAAAATGACTAAGCACAGAGAATAGGAAGAAAAAAGAAAAAGAAAGATACAAAAAGAGAGGAGAGAGAGAGAGAGAGAGAGAGAGAGAGAGAGAGAGAGAGAGAGAGAGAGAGAGAGAGAGAGAGAGAGAGAGAGAGAGAGAGAGAGAGAGAGAGAGAGAGAGAGAAACTAGTAACATGCGCAAAGTAAACTTTCCAGTGATCCAAATATAAAAAACTGTAAATATCTAAAGAAGATTACGAAAATATAACAAGTAAACAAGCAGAAAAACTACTAACAAGAATAGAAAAAGAAATACTAAACAGAAACAACCAAGGTGATATAAAACAAAGATATAATGCTAGAATTAGCATATGCTATAAAAATACCACAAAAAATGGGAAGGCATATGGGCCAGATTACATCACATACGGATTCTACAAAAAATACCCCGCAAAATATAGTAGAAATTATCTTTAAAAAACTAAATATTGGGAACTAGGTGAATATCCACAAATGAAAATAGCAATAGTTAACCCAATATACAAACCAAGAAAAGATCCAGCTAAAATCAACTCGTATAGATGTATTAGTAGAACACCATCGATTGGCAAACTTTTCGGAGACATTACAGCAAGAAGAGTAAATTGGTGGTTAGAAAAAAATAAACTAGACGAAGACCTAATAGGATTTAGGCCCAATTGTAACACAACAGATGCAATACAAATAATTGAAATAATAAGACAAGCTATTAAAGAAAAAAAATATGCTCTAGTAAAATGTCTAGAGATAGAAAAAGCCTTTGACTCGGCTAATCAAGATACCATCTTGATAAAGGCAAAAAACATAAGCTTAGGAGGTAGAGTAATAAGATGGATAAATAATTTTCTAAATGAATAGAACTTTCCAAATCCAAATTGGCAAACAAAGATCTACTATTGGGAAATTACTGAATGGAGTCCCACAAGGATCCCCAAATGACATAACTCTTATAAAAACAAATGAGAACCTAGTAGAAGCAGTAAATAATCTTGAACATAGCCCACACAAAATAAAAGAATGGGCAGAAAAATGGAATCTTAAAATAAACTGAACTAAATGTGGAGTAAAGTGCTTCACAAACAAAACAATTAAACAAAACCCAAGAATAAAAAAAAGTGATGAAGAAATAAAATACCATATGATCCTACGAATGATATTTGATGCTCCGAAAATAACATCGAGAAAACATATTGAACACGCAAAAACAAAATCAATGAATAGAATGACAAAAAAAAAAAAAAAAAAAAAGCATCCCTAAAATGGGGAGCAAATAGAGAGACTTTGATAAAGTTCTTTAACATTTATATAAAATCTGTCATAGAATATGGCTGCTGCAGCTTAAACTCTGTTCTATCCTACTATATTTCTTCCACTCTATAAGATCGCGGTGTCTATTTCCCTCCAACTATGCACATTGCTCTCTTAAACCTTTACCGCATCTTACTAAGCAAGAAATGTTACCTTAATCTGACACTTCAGATTCCTGGTTCTCATGATCATTGGATTCCTCCTTGACATCTGCATCTTCTGTTTCAAAGTCTGGAGGGTACATTCTTGCAACCTCACGGAAGAAGTAGTGGTTGATGTTACTGTGGGTGTGCTGCTGCTGAAATAGGAGCCGAGCCAAATACTGTTTGTAAAACTGTGGCCGATTGCCAGGTTTCACGGTCCATTCCTGGACGTCACGAAACAATAGTTCAACACTCTGAGTGTGGGCTTTAGCATTTTCCTTGTCCGTGACGTCCCCTGAGTGGTTTATCACCTGATGAACGTAATCATGGTCACTAATGGGACTGTACGCATTCCACCTGTTACTTACAATGACAGTTCCTGGGAGAATATATTTCAAGATCAATGACATCAGATTCTCAGTTAATGGTTCTTCAAGAGGGGCAATGAAGTAGTTCTTGCTATCGCGCTCAATGCCACCAAACACCCAAATCTGGCTCTGCGACTTGCCCTCCTCGTGCTTCATCTTCCCAAACAAGGTCTCGTCTATGTCCACCACAACGCCTGGTCCACCAATCGGCTCCTGATTATCCACCCAGTGCTCAGTCACCTCAGCGAAATACCTCTGCCATACCGACCCCGTGGCCTCCGACAAGCCAAGGCACTGCTTCAAGGTCTCATAATCCCATTGCTTGCTCAGCCAGTGGTTAGCGAAACAAATGACCTTGTACGGCTCCATTTTGACACCAGAGAGGAGAGACCCTTTATAGTCACTCACTTTATAGTGACACAGTTTCTTCCTGTGGTGAATCTTCCTAGTGGCACCGCAGTACCAACTGTGAGTCTCTGCTCGGTAACGACAAATGTTCTTGCAGTTAGGGCAGATGACCTCCAAAGGCAACGCTCCATGATCTCGTAAATACGCTATGGCGGCTTCGTTGTTTTTGTAGAATTTCTGAATGAACTCGAAATAGTTGCATTCACACCCGGAACAAACTCTGGCCATCTTGAATTGTTTTGAATTCAATGCTACCACTCACGCCTGTTTTTGTCAATATTACTACCACTTCAGTGGGCTTTGGGGGAGTTTGGGGGACGATCTGGGATTTTTTTTTTCAATTTTATAAAAGTTATCTTTAATTTGTGGCAGATACTAGTGATTTCTTTTCAGAATGTATTGTTCTGTAAGTTATTACATGGTAAGGTTGGTATTCGTATGTTTGCTTAGTTGCTTACTCAAATTATACCAAAGTGAAACTATTCATACTCCTTTATTTTAGAGCTGAAGACATCTTCTAAAGTTGTCACTGTAATTAACACAGTAAAACACTATATTCGATTTCTCACAGTTCTGAAAATGTTTTACTGTTCCCAGATAACATGTCAATGAAAATGTTTCTTCTTTTACTTAAGTTCACTAGCGTACATCACCTTATGCGCTATGTAATTACGAGCAGATGACACAATATCAGTATATAGTTTAGTGCCTCAGATATTAGCCAGACCGTACCTTTGTAACAAAATCCTCCACCACGTATGGTACCACTGCTGAGCGCGTAGTTTTCGCTTCCGCCGCCAGGTGTGCGATCAGCTGTTCGGAACGTAAACATCAACAGCTGAGCAGGTTCTCTGGAGGAGCGTCTTCATGCATAAACACCTTATTAGAGTAAACAGTGCCATTGAATATCCAAATGGAAAGCACTCAAATAGATGCAGGGGAAGATCCTGGTATACTGAATTCAAACATTACTGATATAATGAGAATAAAAGAGGAAAATGGTAATGAAAAATGGATTCCAACAAAATTACTTTCCAAGGGAAACGGCCGTCCATTATCAATCTATCCTACACTTACTAGCCCACATAAATCTGCCCCACACTTTTTGGTAAATAGGAAATGCGGAATTGGCAATGGACCGAAGTCAAAACAAAAGTGCTGCATTCGGAACTCTCCGTCTTGCTCGTCTAGATAACTAGCCTGCAACTGTCAATGTTTACATACAAAAGTCATTAAGATGTCATCTTGTCCTGATCACTCAGCTTCTCAGGAGGGCAAGCCCTCCCAAAACTTAGCTCGTTGTTGTCGTGGGAGGGCTTAGGGGACGGGGACTGAGAGCTAATGTAGAGGATTATCCCTACCTTGGGCCTCAGCCTTTGCGTCAGCTAATTTTGCTTGGTCCTTTTTTCTCTTCTTTCCTCCTCTGTATCTTCTTTGTTCCCTTCTTCTATCCCGTTTCTAAAGTGTGAGAGCCGTGCTGGGAGGATGAAAGGCTGGCTTTGTGTCTGTCACAAATAGCCTCCAGGAGCCATGGGCACGGTATTCCCTTGGTTAATTACCCCTTATGGGAACCCTAAGGGGTAAACCGTTTCTTTTCCCCAGTTTGTTCAGGCTCACCATGGCCAGTAATGAAGAATCTTTACCCTTAATAGAGGCATTAAGGCTTGCCCCTTCATCAAAGAGCCTATCTGAATTTGATACTGATGGTTTTCCGACCCCTGTCCTTCCTTTGACCATGATCCAACCACTGATGCTAATACCCCCTCTTCGACACTTATGAACAACTCTAACCGTTCTGAAACACCCACCCAGGTTATTACTCAACCACTAGAAAACACCTCTTCCTCATCCCCTGCTGCACAACCCTCTTCAATGTCAACGTCCCCTTATAACTACTCTTCACCCCCCCCCCCCCGCAGAACTACTCCACACCACACCACCCCATCTTCCTCTCTCCCTAGTCCTTCTACTACCTCTATCTCTGCAAACCTTCTGAATACTCTATTTGGCTCAACCAAATGAGATCTATTTTTTGTGATTCCCCCCACAGCCCACTATACCCTTCTCTTTCAGCAGGGCCTCCAGAAACAAGTAGGCAAGGTTACCCTTTGCAGCTGCTCTGATCGTTCACGCCTTATCATGGTTACATCTGAAGCCCAAAAGTTAATGCTTGTGCTGTAATTGTTTCTATTCTGCCAAATGCTTGTCCCATGGCCAACGTAAATCCCACATCAATATTGCCAAGATTAGCTTCCACAGACAAGACCTCCCCCATGAGGTTTATAATGGTGGATTGTCTTATCATGTCTGACAGTATCAACCCCTTCCTCGTCAATGTCAAAAATGTTGGCGTTAAATTAACAGGCAAACTTGGAGAATGGAACATAAAATGCAAGCAATGGGCCTCAAACAAAAACATTTATTGCACATATAGCACATTTTATCCACTGAAATAGAGCTAGACCCCAAAGATCTAAAGGACAAAATTAAACCAATGGTATAATAAAATCATTAGAATAGATAAAATAACCAGTGTTAAAGAAAGCACATAAAAGTGGGCTCCAACGAAATCTCAGAATAACTTTCAAGGGACAATTACCAAAAAGTGTTGCTATAGGACACATCCTTGACTTATAAAGTGATCACTTACCAATAACAATAAAAGACAACACCACACAATAATCTTCTCAATTAATTAAAAAAAATAATAATTAAATAAATTTTGCTAATGAAAGATGGCTGAACTACCAAAGGGAACTAAATAAAAGTTGCAACAAATATAAAGTCACTCATAAAAAATGACAGATCTTATAAAAGCTACAGGAAATTTTTTTTTTTTTAAGTTTAACCCATCAGCGATGAGCAAAAATTTTGGCAAGTTTACGTATGCACCGGCTTGTTGGCGCGCACCGGCAGTTTCCCCTGTTTGCGCCTGGCTCGATCGGTAGTTTGCGAGCGACATATAGCACCTAAAAGCTTTTATTTTGCTAAAATTTATAAAAATATTAAAATTTTGAAGGTTTACCTTCACTTTAGGTGCCATTGCCTAATATCTTTACCATATAAATGAAGCTGCTACTACTGGAGAAAAACAACTTCCGTCCGACGAGCCAGTAGCGCAGGATTGGTAACGACATGATGCCCCCGGCGTTTGGTCCACAACAGCCATGGCATGTACGTACGTGACACTCGGCGCCAATGGGTTAAAGAATATGAAAAAAAGACAAACTGAATAAACCTTTTTTGGATTGCAAGACAAAGAAATTGTTAGAGAGAAATAAATCCAATAATAAATGGAAAACATTGATGAAACAGAAATCAAAAAGAATATAAAAAACTATTAGCAAAAGCTAAACAGATAATAGAGAAAGAAAAAAGTCCAGAAAAAGTCTGTTTCACAATAGAGTTCAAAACCTCATTTAAAAAAGATCTGGAACTTCATAAAATAAATAAATAAATAAATAATGGGAAAGACAACACAGAATAACTATTCATTAATATAGAACAACTAACCAGTCACAGAAATAAACAAATTAAAAATATTCAAAGAACACCAAAAACATCAAACATCCTAAAAAAAAAAGTCAGATTCTGCAAGGGAAGAACAAAACACCCCGAGAAATATTGAAATAAATAGTAAGATTGCAGAAAAAGAATCCATTTCAGCAATAACAAATAAAAAAAATAATAAAGCATATGGACCTAATGAAACTCCATATAAATTCTACAAAAATTGTCCCCCCAAAATATTGACATAATTATAAAATAAACACAAGATTTTAAGAACACAATAAACTCCATTCAAAAACCAGGAAGAAACCCTTCAGAATCAAAATCATACAGATTCATCAGCAGAATAACTTGCCTAGGAAATATTTGAAAATATAATAAGAAAAAGATTAAACTGGTAGCTAGAAACAAATAAACTAGACATACACATAACAGGTAATGCTATCAAAGAAAAAAGAGAGAAAAAAATCCCTAGTAATATGCACAGACTTAGAAAAAGTCTTTGACTCTGTAAACCACAATGCACTACTAATAAAAATCACTTATCTTGGAATCAAAGGAAATATACTTAACTGGACATGTAATTTTCTAAAAGAAAAAAACATTAGTCTTCATAGAAAAAAGAATGGGCAGACACTTGGGATTTAAAATGAAACCTAACAAAAGTAAATTACTGTTTAGCAAATAAAAGAAAAATACAATTACCAAAAATCTAAATCAACAATGAACTAGAATTCACTAAGTCAAGATATATTAGATCTAAGATTCAATGTTCCAAAAGTAAAATAGATTAAACATACATAAAACATCAAAGTGAAATCTGTAAACAGAATAAACATAATTAAAAATATATCCTCATACAGCTGGGGGGCAAAAAGAGAATTCCTAAGATACTAGCAACATAATAAAAAACATAAAAGAAAAAAGAAAAGGACAAGGGGAAAAACAGTTAAACAAAACTCTCACAGAAACCATCATGTCAAGGATAACACCCCATACCCATGGCCCAGATGAGAAAACAGAAAACAAGATGTATGTCTCACAAGAATCACAAGATTAAGAAAATGCCTACACAGACTGAAATTACAAACTGAACCAAGCTGCAGATGGTGCCAACATCCAGAAGAGACAGTAGACCATCTAACACTAAAATCTCCTTTCACTCCAATTATACCAGACTGTTACAGGTATTAAAAATGAAAATAATTAATCCTAGTATCTCTCTACTTACAACAGGAGACAATCATCCACCAATCGTGAAGTACTAGACTCTTAGACACATGATCTTACAAAGATCAAGAATAATAAACATCATATGATGTTGCAGAAAGTAGCGAGAAACTATTTAAGGTGAAATAAGTGGATGATTGACAGGTGTTTTGATGCCAATGAGACATTATGGGGCAAAAGATTTTTTTTTGGGGTGGGTCATTTATCTACGACTCATTCAAGGTTTTGATTGAAATTATTAAGGAATGCACGGGTCTCTTCCCACCTTTGCAACAAAAGTTGTGGATGATTGGAGTGACTGTGAAAAGTAACTTTGCTTACTTGTTTTTGGAGGCACTGTTGAGAGTAGTGGGCTGTGGGAGGAATCTCAAAGAAACGGAGGTAGAGACAGTAAAAGGACAAGAGTGAGAGGAAGATGGGGTGGTGTGGAGTGGAGTAGTTCTGTTGGGGGGAGGACAATAAGGATGAAAAGTAGGAATAAGGGAAGAGTAGGTAGACATTGAAGAAGACTGTGCAAAAGAATATGGAGAAGAGAATGTTGGGAGAGTGGAAGGGGTGCATTCTAGAGGTTGAGTAATAACCTGGGTGGGTGGTTCAGAATGGATAGAGTTGTCAGTAAACATTGAGAAAGTATTAGTATCAGTGGTCGGAGCTGTGGTCAAACGAGAGGCAGGGGTCGAAAAACCATCAAAATTGAATTAAGATAGGCTAGTTGATGAAGGGGTAAGCCTTAATGTCCCTATTACAGATAAAGACTCTTTATTATTGACCATGAAGAGCCTGAATATAATGAAGAAAAGAAATGGTCTGCCCCTCTGGGTCCCCATAAGGGGTAAAAGCTAGGCAATTAACCATCCTCTCAGCACGGCTCTTACACCTTAGGAATAGGACAGAAGGGGATGAAGATATGTAAGAGGAAAGGAGAAGAAAAGACCAAGCAAGATTTGTTGAGGCGAGGGCTGAAGTCCAAGGTAGGGGCAATCCCTATACTGGGCTCCAGTCTCCATCTCCTAAGCCCTCTCATGACAACAATGAGGAAGGTATTGGGAGGGAATTGTGGAGCAAGTCACTTGTACTAGACATAAGTGTACAGCTGTACCCTTATGTCAACCTGACAAACACTTATGTATTCATTTTGATTCATTAATTTATCATTGTTTATCTTCTACACTACCCATTTTTGTGATTAGGTTATATTGATACTTGGAATTATCTATTGTGAATGACACTGAAAAGGCTACAAACTTTTTGCTAAAACCAATACTAATGGGAATTATTCCAGCTATGGAAGGGTTTCAGGTTTTAGGTATGTATAAAAAAAGCCAATGTTTTTCAGGAATTTAATTGCCACTCATATGAATGAAAGATGGATGAATTGCTTTAAGTGTATAAATAACATACAGTGTATTCTACTGCATCATATAAAGCAATAAATGTATTTATATATATATTCATTTCTTCCACAATTATGGTGAAGAGGATTCTTCACACATTCTGCAGCAAACATTGGTGGAGTTAATGGCAATTTTTATCATTTATTGATTTCCTTGTATTCATGTATTAAAGTAAGGAAATGGAGAGAAAGCTTGATGAAAAAGAAAAAAAATTCAATAACCGTTCTCTTTTCAACAGACTATCTGTTGCGGTGGTGGAAGTTGGTTCGCTGGGTTGGGACACACTCGTAACTGTGAAACCGTACTCTTCAACATCTCAGGCCACGTCAACCATCCTTGGACCATTGAAGAAGAAACATCTGTAAATCTGAGGGAAATGATTAAGCTCCATGCTGTTGGTGTCACTGAAGGCTGAGATAACTTACTTGACAATATCCCAGGTGGTTCCTCAACACCCAGTGCAGGGCCTGATCCATCACTTCGGATCAGTGATTGAAGAACGCATGGCTGACTTTGAAGCCACCAAGCAGGCCATTTCAAATTAAGATTGCAAGAGGGAATAATTCTGGTAATTGTTGTTGGTTCATCTAATTTTAGCTCATTTTATTACTTTGTTATGTTTGGACTTTGTAATGGCAAAACAGTGCTAGCAGATTCCATTTTCGTCTGGGTTATGTAATACATTCTTTAAGAAGGATTCTTTCTGAGGCCTGGTAATTGAGACAAATGTTGAGTACATAATTTTCTTTATAACTATGAGTGTAAATTGGTTATTTAATGTAATTTAAAAGTTATTGTGTAACTTCATGTATGAAAGAGAAAATATATGTATATATATAGATTCATTTTTTTCATTATCTTCAGACATAACTTATAGGGATAATGAATTAAACTAAACTTCTTCATCTTTTAATAAAAAATATATATAACAAATACATATATATATATATATCTAACTAGCAGGTAAAGGGCCAATAACAAGTGCTATAACTTGAAATGCAATGTCATGCAGTCAGGTACACGTATCATTGCCCGCGGGTAGACAATGCAAGGGGTTTTCAAATCCTGAATCTGCATACTCAGAATGTCCTTATCGATACCACGGAATATCCCACTTGCACGTGTCTTTTCATGCATATTGATAGTTGCTTCCTTCCCTACCAAGGAAGTAATGGCCCATAGGAATCTTTCACGTAACTCTGCTCGACACTCTTGCCGAGTTGCCTTTTCCTCAGTCTGCGTTTCTTGCATTTCCTCCATCTGCAACAAATATTGATTTAGATAACAAGATTCTGAAATTCTAACCTACAACTACTGTCATTTATACTTGAGTATTGTAACAGATACTGTGCTATCTAAACATTCATAAATATTGATAATACAGAAGTTGGAAAGACCACCAATACACTGTGTTTCATTAGACAAAAAGCAAGCATGAATGTAAATTTATTAAGGAGGACAGTCTTTAGGAAATCCTTCTCATAACAAAAGAAACATTAGCATTAATTAGAAAAAATGTACAGGGAAATCAAAATGACTAAAATCACATTAAATCTTTTAATGGTCAACTAATCCATCGCCTAATTCTAATGCACCATGCATTTGGGACAGAGCTAAGATTTTTGAAGAGGAAGTATTAATATTGACAAAAAGTTTCCTAGAGCTTTCAAAGGGTGAGGGTCTGTGATGTAGCTCTGCACCCTGCACATATAGCACCTTTAGGAAGACTCTGCACAAATAATACCATAGAATAAATTGTCTTGGTTTGTAACAATCTATCATTTCATATATGTTTTATTACCCAACTCCGCCACAATCTTGTACTGCATATTGTCCAAATCATCTCACAGTGAATCCATATAAAGTTCGGAATGACTATTCAAGACATGAATCAGAATAAGACAAGTTTGAAACCCAATGTTTAGTGTTTAATGTTTGAAACAAATAAATGCTAGACACCAAAGGTCATACAGCACAATGATAAAGTATTTTGTTGAAAGGGTAAAGAAGAGTTAAAGAATTACATACAATGTGTTAAATGTCAAAGATTAGAGAATGCTATAGGATAATTTGGTGATGAAAATGGAAAAGAGGGGAGCAAGTGAAGCAGAGCAGAGATTAGTAGAAAGGGGAGGGTTAAGGGGGTACGGCGATTGAGTGAATTGCTGTGTATCTGTCACTGGAGAAGGAATAGGAACAATGTTCAAGGAAAACAGGGATAGCTGTTGGAAAAGTAGGAGAAAATCCAGGGAGAGGGGGGGGGGGGGATTGGATGTCAAAGATTAGAGAGCATTATAGGATAGTATGATAGTGTAAAGGGATAAAAGGGAAGTAAATGAAGTAGAGCAGAGATCAGTAAAATAAGAAGGGTTAAGGGGGAAGAGTGATTGTGTGAACTGAAGTGTATATGACTGGGAAAGGAATAGGGACATTGTTCAAGGAAAACAGAGATGGCTGTCGGAGAAGTAGAATGAGAAGAATCTGGGGGATGAGAAAAGGGAACTGGGGAAGGTGGTGAAGTATCACAAAGAATGTCTGGAGGAGTCTGTTGTGACAGAAAGGATTCTTGTGAGTATTCAGGTAGAGAGGATGTAGAAAGAAGGGGGGGTGGGGGAACTTGAGGAGGATGGACATCTGCAATTACTTTAAATGTAGTAGAAACAAAAGGGACTGAAGGGTGGATGAGGGAGCTAAGTGTTCCCTTAGGTCATCTTTTGGAAGTTTAGGATGTCTTCAAAAGTTTCTAGAGGAAATTGGGTGAAGAGGACTGAGAAACAATGGTTCTCTTCTGAGAAGAAGAGGGGATAGATATCTGAGGGGCAGAAGAAGAGGAAGGTGTAGGAGAGGCTGTGGTAGGAGAGGGTGGAGTGGATCATATGGGTTGCCTGGTACGACAAGTAGAGTGAGGAGGGGTAGGTATCGGAATGAAAAAGGAATTTGACTGGGGATAGGGCAAGTAGAGGTAGGATGGTTCAGATTATAGGGATGAGATACTGGGGGAGGTGTAGAAACATCTTGTGAGGATGCACAGTCTTTGAAGAAGACTGTGCATTAGGATATGGAAGACAGAATGTTGGGAGAGAGGAAGGGGTGCATTCTGGAGGTTGAGTAATAACCTGGGTGGGTGGTTCAGAATGGATAGAGATGTCAGTAAACGCTGAGGATATGGTATTAGTATCAGTGGTCAGAGCAGTGGTCAAAGGAGGAGCAGAAGTCAGAAAACCATCAAAATCAGAATCAGATAGGCTAGTTGATGAAGGGGTAATCCTTAATATCCCTATTACGGGTAAAGAATCCTTATCATTCCCCATGGTATGCCTGAATAAAATTGGGAAAAGAAATGGTCTGTGTCTCCGGATCCCCATATGGGGTAAGGGCTAGGCAATTAACCAAGGGAATACTGTGCCCATGGCTCGCACACCTTAGGAATGGGACAGAAGGGGAAGAAGATATGTAAGAGGAAAGGGGAATAAAAGACCAAACAAGATTAATTGAGGAGAAGGCTGAAATCCAAGGTAGCGGCAATCCCTACACTGGGCTCTAGTCTCTGTCTCTACTTGGAATTATATATTGTGAATGACACTGAAAAGGCACAGAAACACTAATCTTGGCAATATTGACATGGACTTAGGCTGGTCTCTGGGAGGAATAATGTAGCATTATACTGCCACAGCATCATAATCAGATAGGCAGGCATTTTCACAATCTGTTCAGTTCTTGACATATATGGGACAATCAGTTGGAGGAATATAAACAATACCAGTAAAAGTATTAGGAGAGGGGTGAGGTCCAGCAGAAATGAATTTGCAAGCAAGGTCAGTCAGGGCACAAGCTTGGGATTCAGATGTGACTGTGACTGGGTGTGAATGATTGGTGCAACTGCAAAAGGTAATTTTGCCTACATGTTTTTGGAGGCACTTCTTAAAAGAGAAGGGTATTCTCAAGAGTAGGGGGCTATGGGGGGAATAACAAAGAATCGATCCCACTTGGCTGGCCCTAAGAGAGTACTCAAAAGGTTTGCAGAGGGAGTAGAAGGATGAGGGCAAGAGAAAGATGGAGTGGTGTGAAGTGGAATAGTCCTGAGGAGGGAAAGACAATAAGGATGAAGAGAAGTAATAAAGGAGAGAGGGGATAGACTTTGAAGAAGACTGTGCAGTAGGATATAAAGAAGAGAATTAAGGGCAAGGCAATTAACCAAAGGAATACAGTGCCCATGGCTCCTGGAGGCTGTTCATGCCTGACATAGGGCCAGCCTTTTATCCTTTCAGCATGGCTCTCACACCTTAGGAATGGGACAGAAGGGGATGAAGAAGATACAGAAGAGGAAAAGAGGAGAAGAGAAGACCAAGCAAAATTAGTTGAGGTGAGGGCTGAGGCCCAAGGTAGAGGTGATCCTCAGTCTCCAGCTCCAAAGCCCCCCTACGACAACAAGCATGGTATTGGGAGGATTCTAAACCCAAAATACGTTTCTTTTCTTATTGAATGTTCCGACACCCCTCCTAACAATAGTTTTCTATGTGGTTGTCCATCCCTCGCCCCCCCATATGCCTGAAATCCCAAACATCGTCTGGTTAACAGTAGTATAATCTTGCTCAACTCTATAGTTGTGGGATTAATGATCTGAATCTCCAATTTTGAAGTTAAAGTGGTTAACCCCTCGGACACTCCCCAGACTGGAAACTTTGTGCTTTTCTGTTTTAACTATACAATTCTCCCTTTCTTATTTGTTAGCTGTGCAAAGTTCTTGAAGTGCCTGTTTACTGCGTGGATTGATCAATAAAAATAACCATACTGTGTTGTGCCAGCAATGAAAACTCACTTAATTAGTGAAGAAATGTTGTATAAATAATGTATCACCCATCACTAATACAATGCAAAACAATAGGTATTATTGGAAAAAGGCATCACCAAAGAACTGATAAAAACTGACCATACAGCCTTCATGATATTTAACTAATGATCAATTTTCATTATATGAAATTGTCTCACAAATGAATAATAACAAAGTTATTTAATTATCAAAATAAATAAAAATAATATTAACAGGAAATGAAATTCACACAATCACTGAGGGAATACAGACCAAATTCTCCACTGCGCATGCGCGGGGTCTCTCGTACCCATACTATTCCTGTTATCTTACCTGTGACGTCACAGTCAGTGTCATGATTTCATTGGCCAATTGTTTGGCAGTTAATTTAATGGCCAATGGGGAAACAAGGCACATGGAAACAGCCAATGAGTGAACATTAGCTAAAACAGAAGCTATAAAATTCAATTTTCAAATTAGTCTCAATATGGCTTCCATGTATGTAGGTATCATAGCAAACCATTCAGTTATAAAAAATTATTTTGGAGACGAGGCAAGCTTGAAACTATTACGTGAACAAGGAGTGCTACCCTCACAAGTGCTTTGCGACCAGCTTTCGCTTGTACTCACGCAGACCTCTGTGATGCTTTTGCTCCTGCAAGCCGCTCCATTGATATTGGCAACCCTCACCCCGGTCCCTCCTCTACATAGGTATGTTGGAAGGTTTATTTTCACTGAAGCGACTAGATGTACGGTGCTTTACGTACATATGAACGGCATGTAGAAGCACCTGATGCCAAGTCTGTCTAATGCTCTCTCCTGCTGTGAATATGTGGACAATTCTGTTTTCCTGGGTGGGAGTTGGGGGGTAGCATCCCCCCATGGGAAGGTTGCAGGGGTCCAGCCCCCTGCATTAGACTTAATCGGTACCATGATTACAGTAGAGACTGAGAATTTCATACTGCACATGCATGATATAAAATATGGCATGATTCTGGTCTGGAAAAGACATTCTAGTCATTTCTGATGGAATTGAACACCAGAATCAACCCAATCTAAATAACAGAACTCAGACAAATCTAGTTTCTTCCTAAGAAACATTGGTGACGCCTTTTACCATAAATTTACCAATAACAATCCCTGCATTTCTGGGCAAACTATAAATTCAAATACACAAGTCATGAATCTTGAACAAATCTTGCCTGTGCCTGTAAGGTCTCCAGCCTAGGACCCTTCAGATATATTATAATTTAAGGGTTAACTCAAAAGAGGTTTTGAAAGCCAATATACTGACCCTTTACAATTTACTAAGCAAGAAATTTTACCTTAATCTGACACTTCGGATTCCTGGCTCTCATGATCATTGGATTCCTCCTTGACATCTACATCTGAAGTAGGAGATGGCTCTTCTGTTTCAAAGTCTGGTGGGTACATTCTTGCAGCCTCACGGAAGAAGTAGTGATTGATGCTGCTATGGGTGTGCTGCTGCTGAAATAGGAGCCGAGCTAAATAATGTTTGTAAAAGTGTGGGCGACTGCCAGGTTTCATGGTCCATTCCTTGACATCATGAAACAATAGTTCAACACTCTGAGTGTGGGCTTTGGCGTTTTCCTTGTCCACGAAGTCCCCTGAGTGGTTTATCACCTGATGAACGTAATCATGGTCACTAATGGCACTGTACGCATTCCACCTGTTACTCACAATGACAGTTCCTGGGAGAATATATTTCAGGATCAATGACATCAGATTCTCAGTTAATGGTTCTTCAAGCGGGGAAATGAAGTAGTTCTTGCTATCGCGCTCAATGCCACCAAACACCCAAATCTGGCTCTGCGACTTGCCCTCCTCGTGCTTCATCTTCCCAAACAAGGTCTCGTCTATGTCCACCACAACGCCTGGCCCACCAATGGGCTCCTGATTATCCAGCCAATGCTCGGTCACCTCAGCGCAATTCGTCTGCCATGTTATCCTGGTGACATTCGAAAGGCCCAGACACTGCTTCACGATCTCATTATCCCACTGCTTGCTCAGCCAGTGATTAACGAAACAAACGATCTTGTACGGCTCGATTCTGGCACCAGAGATGAAGGAGCCTTTAAAATCACTTGCGCTGTAGTAGCACTGTCTCCTCCTCTTGGTCTTGGGGATCTTCGTCCAGGCGCCGCAATACCAAGTGTGTCTGTCTTCTCGGTAATGACACGTGTTCTTGCAGCGGGGGCAGATGACCTCCAAAGGCAACACTCCATGATCTCGTAAATACGCTATGGCGGCTTCGTTGTTTTTGTAGAATTTCTGAATGAACTCGAAATAGTTGCATTCACACCCGGAACAAACGCTGGCCATCTTGAATTGTTTTGAATTCAATGCTACCACTCACGCCTGTTTTTGTCAATATTACTACCACTTCAGTGGGCTTTGGGGGACGATCTGGGAGTTTAATATTTCTTTTTCATCAATTTTATAAAAGTTATCATTGGTTTGTGGCGGGTACTTGTGATATTCTTTTCAGAATGTATCGTTTTCTTAGTTATTACATGGTAAGGTTGGTATTTGTATGTTCGCTGTTATAATTGCTTATTCAAATTACACTAAAACGAAACTATTTCCCCCATTTATTTAAAATATAAAAACACCTATAAAATACGTCACTGTAATTAACATTGTAACACTATATTCGATTTCTCAGTTCTGAAAACGTTTTACTGTTCCCAGATAACATCATGTCAATTTTATCATGTTTCTTCTTTTACTGAATGTAACTAGCATACATCACCTTATGCGCTATGTAATTACGAGCAGATGACACAATATCAGTATATAGTTTAGTGCCTCAGATATTAGCCAGACCGTACCTTTGCAACTAAATTCTCCAGCACGTATGGTACCACTGGCGAGCGCGTTCGCTTACTCGGCGAATTGAACTCACGCTGAAGGCTCGAAGTCTCTGATTGGTTGAGACGCGAGCCTCCCTCCCAACTGACCAATCACATCCCTCGCAGGGGACGGACGAGCACTTCATGGGAGCTCAAACCGAACGCGCCCGGATTAGTTTCCGATTCCGTCGCCAGGTGTGCGACGATCAGCTGGTCTGGACGTAAACATCAACTCCTCCAACAGGTGACATCATCTTAAAGTTTAGGTCGTTTTAGGCTCCTTTCCGCTTCGTAGGCAGCGCCAAGTTCACTTTCTAGAGTCCTCAGGGACTGTTCTTGCAGGAACTAGCGAGAAATTCCGTTTGAGGAGGCGAGATACTTACGTGATTGACAGGTGTTTTGATGCCTTTGAGACGTTTATGGGGCGTGACAGATATTATTTTTTGTTTTGTCACTTATCTATGACTCATTCAAGGTTTTGGTTGAAATCATTAAGGAATGCGCGGGTCTCTTCCTGTCACGTGTGCAGGGGAAATGCTTTAGAAAATTTAACAGACCCTGAATTATTTGTGAGACCTTGCATTACATTCATTTTCAAGGTTAATAGCGTTTTGGTCATTAATTGTGAGATTGTTACTTTAGTTTGAATTTCTGTGTCCAAGAAATATGTGAAAAGGTATTAAAGATGAATAGGTATACAAGGAAGTGAATATATATGGTTTTGATAATGTGTGTGATAAGAATATGGAACATTCCAATAAGTGACCAAGAAAAAATGTAGATTTGTAATCTTATTGAATGAGATTTCTCATAGGAAAACCAAAAGAAAAAACCTACAAGATTTACATTATCCAAAAAGGATCTAGAGTAGAAAAAAATATGGTACAAAAGATTAGCCTTTGATTTAACCTTGTGAATGAGTGAGTCAAGACCTTGTGTTTATTACTTTTCCTTTATGAATTTCCTTTATGGTGTGTCTATTCTAACATCTAACAGATTTATACTAACACTTTAGAACCACAGTCAGAGCAAAGGCAGTGACCACCACCCTTGTGCTACATTTACTAGTGTCCACCTCTTACATGTCACAGGGAAAGCAAAATGGACCGGAAAGTGTAAGTACAACATTTGAAAATAAAACCTGTAATGGAATGAAAATATAAACTTATTGGAAAAATATGTTGAGATTACTGTTGTGCTTTGTAAATGGGAAAATGTTGCCTTATGTTTCTCGTGGATTTTGCTCGGGTGAAGGTGTTTTTACAGTGAAAAAAGTAAATGAATTTGGCAGATTTCTAATAAGCAGTTTGTTATTGTTGAAAGATAAAGAGACCTGGTCAAGTCTTGCATATCTGTATTTATTAGTGTAAATGGATAGTGTTAGGCATTCCTGGTTGGGCTGTAAATTGTGGTACATTTTATCAATACAATAAGTCACACATTGTTGATATCTGGATGCTTTAGACGATTTACAAGAGATTTTTGTTTTTGTATGGTATTAAGGCTACCAGGGGTATTTCAAAGGAAAAGTGATTTTGTATATTTATTTTTCTTTCCTCTGATATAGAAGGTATATTTTTTATTGTTGTCATATTGCTTGAGGCTCTGGTAGCAGTGACTAGGGGCTTCCTGTAATTCATCAGCCATTTAATTGCTGATCTATTCTTTCATAGCCAAAAGTGATGTAAAAGCAGGAAAATGTTCTACTTTTGGTTGTTAGTATTCACACAGTGATTTGAAGTACATCAAAGTTTGTAATACTTCTTGAGAAATAATGCACAGAGAAAAGTAATCTCCAGGAAAGTAAATAGAGTAGAAGGTGCACTCACTGTACTTGTCAATAAGCAGCAAGGCTTGTGTGATTAGGCCTGTGTGGAAATGGATGGAAGTGAATTGTCAATATTGTTGGCATCTTTTTCATTCAATTCAGCTTCAAGGCAGTGACTTATGAAGTAGGAACTAATTTTGTAAAGTAGGAGTTTATTTGGGTAACTATGCTAAAAGTTAATATCTAGCCAGCATTGCCACATATAGTGCTCCTGTCCTTTGCATAGAAATTTTAGTGTGGTCTTTGTGTTTTGCATTTCTAATATGAACATATTAAGAAAATAGATTTTTTTTATTTATTTATTTATTTTTTTTCATAAACACAGCATGTCTCTAAATTTTCTATTTCATGTTTGATACAAAGAAGACCTTACCAAATTTGATATTTTTTTTTGGTCCATTTTTACACGTGTCCATTTCTTATGATTAGGTTCCACCGGAAAGCAAAGACAGACAATTCATAGAGGGAGTAGTTGAGCTTTAGCTCCATGGCTCACAGTTAAATAAATCAGAGGTGTTTTTGAAAATAATATACTTCTGATAATACTGTATATGTTTTTGCAAGGTACAAGTAATCAATTAGGTTTAATGTCTGAAGCAGATGTATATATTGCAAATGACTAAATAATGTAATTTGTTGCTTTTGACTGTATTTTTTGTGATATGATATTATGCAATAGTCTAGACTTTGCGGCTGAGTCTGTGCTGTGTTTCAAGATGGCTATAGCTGTATCCATTCGTCATTGTAGGGTTGATGGGTAAATGTTAAATTATGGAGCAAGCTGCTTGTGCTAGATTCATTGGGGCTGTACCCTTATGTCAATTAGGCATACACATTTATGTACTTGTTTTAACTCATTGATTTACCATTGTTTATATCCACATTGTTACCCATTTTGTGAATAGGTTATATTGGTACTTGGAGTTATGTATTATGAATGACATTGAAAAGGCTACAAACTTTTTGCCAAAGTAATACTAATGGGAGTTAATCCAGCTATGGAAGGATCTTCATGTTTTATAGAGAGGGTGGGGGGCGGGGGACTTAAAACAGATTAATTGGGAATTTAGTTGCGCTCTTATCATCATTGTCCTGGAATTTAGGAAACTTGTTTATTGTATTGTATTGCCTCTTACAGCTTTTTAATTATTGACATTTGTATATGACAGAGATAATGTGAATATTTTCTGATAATCTTGAGTGATTTTTTTCTCTCTTTTTTTATCTGTATGTAAGTGTTTGTTATGGCATGCATTTTACTTTCTTGTTTTATTTGTTTATCTTACGTTACTTGAGCTTCTCTTTTCCCATGTTTCAATTGAAGCTTTTGTTTTCCAAGTTTTCTTTCCGTCTTTGGCATTCTCTCTCCTTTACGCTTGTTTCCACTTGTATGTTAATTCCTTTGTCAGGCTTGCTTTTATTATTGGCTTGCTGTTTCGTCCGCCCAGTGTTGACTATTGGTATTTGATAGACGTTTTTATTTATTTATTAATTTTTTTTATCTTTGGCTTTCATATATAGCATCTTTTTTTGTAGATTTGTTGTTATAAGCTTTACTTTTAGTTTTGGATCTGCTATGTCCAGTATAGTTAATTTCAGTTGTATTATCAATCAATGAATTATTTTTTATCCTCAAGTAGCGTGTGAAATGACAGTAAGAGATGTTTTTTTCCCGGTATGAAATACAGTGATTTTCTATTGTATTAGCTGACAGTAATTAATTTTCAGGATGGAGTCCATGCTGAACAAACTCCGCTCTACAGTCAGCAGTGCGGCCAACAGTGCAGTTTCAAACGCTGTACAGATTGCTTCACAAGTGTCCAATTACCTGCCTGGAAACCCTGTGACGAGAGAATTTGAAGCCACTCAGCACATTGCCTCTGCTGGACCAGGTTAGTATCATTATCATCATCATCATTATTATTATTTCTTTTATTCACAAGATTAATGTTATATCTTGGTTAATGAGCTGCAATAGCAGACCACAACCAGAGGTCTTAGATATTGCAGCATCCCTAATTTCTTCATTTCATGTCCAATTGTTGTTGTTGTTATTATTATTATTATTATTATTATTATTATTATTATTATTATTATTATTATTATTATTATTATTATTATTATTATTATTATTATTATTATTATTATTATTATTATTATTATTATTATTATTATTATTATTATTATTGTTATTGTTATTGTTATTGTTATTGTTATTGTTGTTGTTGTTGTTGTTGTTGTTGTTGTTGTTGTTGTTGTTGTTGTTATTATTTTTGTTATTATTGTTATTTCTATTATTGTTATTATTATTATTTATTTATTTATTTATATATTTATTTATTTTAGATTTTTTTTTCCATTGATAAACTTTTTTAAATTTTTAGGGGAAATTATTGGCATTATGACAATATCTTCTAGGATTTGCGATCTATTGTAGATGATGTCAACAAAAGATTTAGAATCCTTTTTCTAGAAAAATGAATCTTTTAAATTCTTTGCAATGTATCTTGGAGACCTTGCCAGATATTACTTAAATTATTTTATTTACACCTACACATCTTAGCAATAATGGAAATAAAGGTCTCAGAAAACTCATTCGCATATATGGTTAGTAAAAGACACTCCTCTATGTGCTATATATCATTCCAGGCTTGGTTTGGAAGATTTACAAGGGTTACAAAAAGTCCACAAAGCAGGATGCTGCCATATTTCTGTTTGAGAAACGTCAGTTGGACAAGTGGGATAAACAGGAGAGGGAGGCCATGCTGGATAAGCTGAGAAAAGGCGTCTCTCAGTTGACAAGGCTGAGACATCCCCAGGTATGGTTAATGCGTTTCTCACGTTTAAAGGCTTTTATCCAGTAAGGAAATGGGGTTTATGGGTTGTTATAAAAGACAAATTTGTGTGTCTCTTTTATGAAAAGTTACTTCTATCTAATTCTCTCTGCAAATGCAGTTGCAAACTGGATGAATAATTATAGTGAAATAAGACAAATTGAAGTTCTTCGTATGCTAAAACCACCCTGTTTTACATTGCAATTTTTAGGTCTTGACAGTCCAGCATCCTCTTGAAGAATCTAGAGAAACATTAGCTTTTGCAACAGAACCTGTTTTTGCATCACTGGCTAATGTCCTTGGTCAGACTGAGAATATGCCTGTTCCCACACCACCTATATTCAAGGATTACAAGCTGTATGATGTTGAAATTAAATATGGTCTTATGCAGGTAGGGATATCAGTGTGGTACTATTTTGATATATTCTGCAATTATATGTTAGTATTGATGATTTTGCTGCTAAAAGTATGGGTAAATAGTTGGAAAACCTGGTGATATTTTGGTAAGACCTGCCAGTTATTTGTAATTTTAGTATTGAAAATCTGCAAGTGCAAATCTTGACTTATGATAAAAGGAGTTACCTTTTTGGTGTTACCATTTAAAAGGGAGTCTAGAGTGCATTGAGTGCTTCACATTTAATGTCTGCTCTTTCTTTCTTGGTGGTGTATTTAATTTTCTGACTTTTTAATATCCCATTAGGTCAGTGAAGGCCTGGCATTTCTTCACAATTCGGTCAAAACTGTCCATCGTAACATCTGCCCTGAAAACATTGTGTTGAATCATCAAGGCGCCTGGAAGCTCTTTGGATTTGACTTCTGTGTGGCTAATCAGGCTACTGCAGACCAGCCTGTATGTATATGTTTTGTCCTTTTTTGTGTGATGTACATTAGATTTTTGAATAAAATTTTTCTGTCTCTTTCTTCCTATTTTGTCTTCTTATTCTTTAATATTTTTTGTCTCATTTTTGATTATCACTTAGCTTTGAAATATATTATTTTGTAACATATGGATGTATATAAGAAGTCACTTAACTATTATTTCTTGACAGATATTAACTACAGTAACTTTGAAATACACAACTCCTCTTGGATTATTTCTGTAGTCTCTTACCATTTATTAATTCATTGCCATCATTCCATTTCCTTCCCATCATATTGTCTTAGTCCCAAGTGCTCCTCTCTGTTGATGTTAATCATCTCATTTTGCATTAATTCTCATCATCAAATCTCAGTTTATTCTCATCACATCTCACATTATTCCCACCATCTTATCTCAATTACCACTGTCTAATTTCAGCTTCTCCCCACCATTGTATCTCAGGCTATTTCCATCATCTTATCTTGGTTGATTCCACTTTCATATCTCAGTTGATTCTTATCACCTTTTGAATTTAATTGCCATGATTTCTATTCATGTGACTCTCACCTACTCATCATGTCTTTTTCCCTCTCAGCCCTTCTGGCCCTTCGAGGAGTACGACTCGCGGCGACACCCCAACTGTCAGCCCCACCTGGACTATCTGGCCCCCGAGTATGCCCTCACACACACCCTCGACACGGCAGCTGACCTCTTTCCCCTTGGTGTCTTAACCTATGCTCTTTTCAATGAAGGTCGTCCCATTTTCCACAACAACCAGGACTTCGGTACCTTCAAGAGGAACTGTTGTGAAGTGAGAACTGTGTTATTTTTTGTTTGGGAAGTTGGTTGATTTCATTTATGTGTATAAGGGCAACCAAATGTTAGAAAAAGTGTTTGGAGGAATGGCCTGATGCTTAGATATATAGGTTCAGTATAGGTTTTTATTTTTTTCATATGTATTAGAATGATGTTGGTGGAGCAGTGTTTGATATTGAGGTTGAAGAATATTTTACATAACCATACTATGTTAACCTCTGTAGACATTGTCTTTTGTTTATCATGCTAGTAAACATATGATATAAAACAGAGTAATTTTAGTTTTAATTTTTTCTCCCACAGTTTAAAAATCCAAATAGCCTAAAGCTACATTCTGTACCCGATGGCATAAGAGACCAAGTACGCCTCTTACTCCACGCCACCCCACAGCTTCGACCAGATGCATTGCAATTATCAAAGGTTTGTTCTACTCCTGAATCCATACCCTTAAAGGTTAATCCTCTTTTTTTTCTATGCATGCCTTTATAAAATGTACAAATAGTTCTAAAGGGTATGTCATTAATAAGAAATATAATGGCATTTGGTACTGTTTCATGTTTTTGTATCTCCTTGAATTCCAACTATAGACACTTTCAGATCAGTGTTGAGATGATCTTCCCTGTTTAAAGAACCAATGTTGAAGTCTCTAAAACTAATTTGTTTCCAGGTCAAGCATGTGTATGAATCAGATTGTTAGTTGGATCCAGTGAGGAGTACTATGATTATTTTGCAATAGGCAAGGTTTGTATTATTTTTCCCTACCAATCTAATATACTAAAAGTGATAGTAATAGCCTAACAAAACTTGCAGGTTCCATACTTTGATGATGTTGGTGTGAAGACGCTGAGTTACCTGGATCAGATGTTTCAGTGGGATAACATGCAGAAGTCACAGTTTTACAAGAGTTTGCCGCAAATCATACCCCAGCTGCCCCACAGAGTGTGTGTGCTAAGGTTAGAGAGATGTGGGACTGTGTGGTTACATTTTGTTCTTTGTTGAACTTAGTATTTCGTTTGATTTTTTACTTGAACATTCATTTAATTGTTTTTTATTGAAAGTTTTCTCATATCTAGTTTTGCATTATGGCTATGTAATGATATTTGGTTTCATTTTCGTAGATGCAAATTGGTTGATAGGATTATATTTCCTCTAAGAATTTAATCCATATTTAAATATGATATTATGATATATTGAATTCTACAGTATTTTTTCTCACTTTCAGAATTGTACCGAGCTTAGTGAAGGAATGTATCAACTCGACCATGGTACCATTTGTACTTCCTGTTATCTTGTTGGTTGCTGAACGAGCCACAAAAGAGGAGTTTGTGGAACACATCTTGCCACATTTGAAGCCCATAATGAAGCTCACAGAGCCTGTCCAGGTACTGCAACATTGCTTCCAGATTTGGTTTTCTTAGCCGTGTACTATGTTATGAATGTATATTTTGTATATGTATTTGATGAGTGACTGATTATGAGATTGCATGTATAATGTTAACTCCACTCTACTAAATGATATTGAAAAGTTGCATTTTGATATGAGAGTATTTACGTAAATAGTACATACTTTTACATCCCTTCTCCCTGTTCCAATTTTTAGGTCATGTTACAATTAATGCAAAAGATGGAACTGCTCCTGGGAAAGACTCCTGCAGAGGACGTTAGGAGTGACGCTCTGCCACTCCTCTACCGTGCTCTGGAGTGTGATACCCAACAGATTCAAGAACTGTGCTTGAGTGTTATTCCTACCTGTGCACATCTGGTGGAGAACCATGCCATGAAGAATGCCCTTCTGCCCAGAATCAAGAAGCTTTGTCTCGGAACAGGCTATCTGTCGGTATGTTTTAAGTTAAGGTGTTTTTTTTCCAGTTTTTGATTATTTCATTGGTAATGGTTGATTGCCCCCTCCACTATAATTTTCTTTTGTAAGTTTTCTTACATATGGATATATTAATTTGTAAATCATAATTATTTGAATTACTGTAGATTTCTTTTGCAATTATATATGGTACACCCAAGGCCTGATTGAGCAGGTTCTTGAATTGACACATCATTCTTTAATTATTTTATGAAGATAAAAGAATGTTGATGACGGAAATAAAGGTGATCAGAGTAGTTGGAAAAATATATATTTTCTGTTTCTAATGGTAATAATTTGGGTTCTCTTGAAAATATTCAAGTTTTCTGGTTATTTCCAGGAACATGACACTACATAGATTTATTTAACATATTTTATAGTTAATGGATTAAAAGTGATAAAGATATAACACTAAAATAGACATAAAAATTCCCATTGATTGTTCAATTGGAAATATCTGAAGTTCCATTGTATAGGGGGGGGGGTAGGTAAAGGTTTAGAAAAATATGGAAATAAATTAGCACCAGTTTATGAGTTTGTAAAGAAAACATAATTTTTTTATGTGAAAAAGAAAACTTTGAAGTCCACTCCATTCTGTTTCAGGTTCGTGTGAATTGTCTTGTATGCGTGGGCAAGATCCTGGAGCACCTCGACAGATGGTTGGTCATGGACGATATCTTCCCATTCTTGGAACAAATACCATCAAGAGAAGCACCAGTGGTTATGGCCATTGTCGGTGAGTTGATAACCCATTGACATGGGGATGCCATGTAATACATTCCATGCCTACTCTGAGTTTAGTGTATTACTTTCTGTGTAGACATAGGTGACTTGAAGTCCTTAGCCACTAAGGGGTCAGTTACAAGGCCTACTTGATCTCCCCTGCTTAATCAACTTCTTGAATAACAAAGTTAAAAACAATATCAATGATAGTAATAATAGTATTGATGAAAGTATTAGAAGAAAAAAAATCCCCAAAATTGAAGGCATGAGGACAACATGTGAGGTTAGGTAGCCGGTGACAAAGCACTTGATAAACATCAATGTGTAAACAAAACTGACAAGACAGAACTAAAATGTGTCATTGCAGCAGAAAATTTATTCAGAATGAGTCTTGCACAAGTAACATTGCTGCTATCAAGTATCATTATGATACATTTCACCCTCATTTACTGGTAGAAATCATACAAGAGCCCCATCCTAAATGTCCACTCAGCCTAATCATCCAAGTTATTTCTGTTATCCAGACTATCAGGCAATTTTTCTCATAACAGCACATTCCCATCACTTGGCCATTAGCCAAATTTTTTCATGGTGTTACAGTCCCATCACCTGGCCCTATGGCCAAATTTTTTCATGGTGGTACAGTCCCATCACCTGGCCCCCCAATTTTTTCATGACCTGAAGATCATGTCACGGGGATCCAGTGGTTTAATATATTATCTTTCTTGCAGGAATTTTCAAAGTAGCCCTCAACCACAAAAAGCTTGGCATATCCAAGGAGATCCTTGCGACCAGAGTCCTGCCCTTCCTCTTCCCCCTAAGCATTGAGAACTCACTCACTCCAACCCAACATTCTGCGATCATGGTCCTCATTAAGGTTAGTGAAAACTAGTAAGCACAAAGTTCCATTTATTTGATTACTTTGGATGTTTAATTACTTTCATGTAAGGTTTGATTACTTGCTAGGCAAGGTATCATTTACTATATGTTGAAACATTTGAGTTATTTTTAAACTTTTTTCAGGACATGACGGAAAGAGTGGAGTCTGAACACAGAACTAAATTAGAACAGCTTAACTCTATAAAGGATGAGCAAAAGTAAGTCTGTATGAGAGTGAATATTTTCTTCACTGTTTTGATGTGCAGTCACACTTGGATATTAATTTATCTTAAATTTACTTTGTCTATGTTGGATTTTATAGTAACTTTAAAGTATGTTGCATATACTAAGGCCAAAATTTTGGTCTATGTTTGATTTTATGTTTATACTTTTGGTCCATTTCCAGAGCACTACATATGGCAATGCCAACAAAAATAAATGGAAACGATAACGCACCAGTATCAGCTGTAGATGCAAGTAGTGACATGTTTGCTGGCCTTGGACTGAACCAGTTCACAGGTGGAGGAACAGCCAATCATAAACCCCAGACTCCTACCCCAGTGCCCAACTCAGTGCCAGCATCAACTTCCAAGCCCTCAAATCTCTCTCTTTCTCTGGAGGAAAAGCAAAAGTGAGCATTCGCCTTCGTATTCTTATTTAAGTACCATAAGTATCTAGTATATTTGCATTTTACATAATTTTTTTCTCCTTCATAAGGAAATCTTAGAAAAATGATTTGCATAGATCAGGTTTACCTCCTACTGTTAGTGGTCATTATGATTTTTTATTACTATGTAGTTTTTTTTAAAGTAATTGCAGTATAAAGTGTGTTATATTGATCACTTGTCTTGTTATCACAACCCTAACTGAGGAATTCTTTTTTCACTAAACAGGATGGCCAAAGAACAGGGATTACAGAACACCTTGACCAAGCAGCCCCCATTGTTGCCATCCCCTCCACCCCCTGCTAATGCTGTCAACAAGCCCATCACTAGTCCACAGTCACAGAATCCGCCCTCTTCCCTGACAAAGCCAGTACAACAGAGCCGTGACCTCACCTCCACACTGATGAGTTCTAATCTGAACATGATGAGCAGCCAACCTGCAGTGCCGGCAGCTGTAAATGGACACCAAGGGATGATGGGAACGACTGCAAGCATGGGAATGATGAATAACATGAACAACAGTCCATCTGCATTCAGTGGCATGATGGGCAATGGTACCCTCATGAACCCAGTTGCTTCAAACATGACATCAAACATGACTTCCATGGGGACAACTGGTAACATGTTCCAGCCCATGGGGGGAGTGAATTCCTGGCCTAGTCAGGTACCCGCTCAAAATGCACCATTGCAAAAGCCAAACATGTCGGCATTCGATAACCTGTTGCCATCGCAGCAGAAACCCGTGAGCATGAACCAAATGGCAGTCATGAATGCAAACACCAGGAACTCCTTTGGTTCCATGATGTCACCCATGCAGCCCGTGAATTCCATGGCATTCTCAAAACCTGCAACACCGGGAGTGAAGCAACTAAGTTCCTCTGAAATTAACGACTTCCTTAGCTGAAAGAGCTCATTTGAGTATGGTGTAGCAGTCAGATATGTTTGATTTTCTTCTTTAAAAGTGAAATTAATTGTTGCATTTATTTACAATTTTGACAAAAGCCTGATTTTTATGTAGCTTCTGTATTTATGTTGAACACATTTATATTTTTGATGTATGAGAATAGTGCATATATGTATACAGTATACACAGTTTTTAGGCTCTTTTATTATAATCTGAGAATGACCAGCTTAATACCATTTTTTGCAAGAATTTAAATAGAATACTAAATTGTGTTCAGAACAGTTTTTAAAGATATTGTAATGGTTTTACAGGTGAAAGGGAAATTTTTATTTAATTTTACAAAGATGATTTGAGTGTTAATATTTATTTATTTAAATTATTATTTTTTTTTACATCAGCCTGTATCCTTGTTGATTTGACATACTATATAACCGCATAAATTAACCACAAAAAGTGTCTTGTTAAACTTTATATCATTCTTTAGAGTGAAAATATATTTTTTGCTGTGAGGTTAGATGGGTATATTTTAGACGATAGTCTTGTCTAACTGCATAATGTTTTGAGGACTTTAAAAGTTATTTTACATGAGAAAAGTGGTTGTTGATTGAGTAGGCTATCGAGCTTCACACATTCCATTGAATTGGATTTAGGTCAGAGTTGAAATTCTAGTCAAATTACAATTTTATGTATAGGAGAAATATAGGTGTATATGAAGAGCGTTTCTAATGTTTCTTCGTTTTTCTGTTATCGTTTACTAGTTCTCAAAATGACTTTTTGTTTAAAGAACATATTTATGAATAAAATTTATACGTACATATAAAATTATAATTATTGTTTTATGATGATTAATGTTCAAAAGTTTCTACAAAATTATGCATGGGCACAACTTTAGTTTGCTTTATTTTTACCAATCTATTTAGAGATCTGATGGGTATAATGAAAGAATTGTTTTCATTAGAAAATACTAACAGAAAATAAATTGAATAAAAACTAAAAAAATTTAGTATCTTCTTCATAAGACTTTTTTCTATTTTATATATTTTATACCAACTAATTAGTGTTCATATATTATTATATAACAATCCTGTATTTATTTCCCAGTTGTCCATGGATGTCTGATAGAGGATAACAAATGAATAGAAAACTTTTCAAGTTGAACCCAATGCTGCTAGCAAAATGTAATGCTGTCCCTAGTGGCATTGGGTTTAAACTTCTTCTAATGAGGTGTCAGTTTGGCACCAAATAAGGCCACATCCACATGATGGGCAGTGCCTGTATGGGTAGAACTATTAGCAGATCAGTGGATGGCATGAATGATTGCTGGTGAGATCATAAGGAAGAAAACTACTGGAGATCTGATAACAATATTAACAGGTCTATCAATGAATTCTGAGCACAGTGTGTGTCTGCTAAAGGGCACGCTTCTTTGAGTCTGTAGGCAGAATGGGTAGACAAGGTCAGGATTTGGATCTGGGCATTTTACCTTGCCAATGAGCACAGCCATTTTCATGGTTTGCCCATGATTTCCTCACTTGGTGGTAACATCTCCACTTCTGCCTGTTTTGGATTGTGATTTGGTGGCCGTTTGCCAGTGCTGGGACTGCGTCTCTTGTGGACAGGGCTTAAACGGTAGTGTACCTTTCCCCCCATTTGTATCATAGCAATTAAAGGAACATGTGGGTTTTTTCCCTTTTTCAGGCAGATTATAAGAGGAAACCCCCAACTACTGATTAAAAAAGAAATAATGGATTTATTTCATGGGTTGATGATATACCTAAATATGCCATCCATAGGCTTCATTTTAGGCCATATATAATTGTACAAGTTTATGTATCTGGTAAGAATCTGTCACATTAGTGATATAAAGAGAGGATTGTATTGTGAAAAGGTTCTTCCATTTGTGGACTAGTGTATAGGCTGGAAAAGTGTATGTACAACACAAAACACATTTTAATAAGAGATTGTCATGAAAAATTGTGGATTTTGAAAGTGTTTTGGAATGGTAGTTGCACAGGTTCATGAAATGGCTGAGAAAAGTTTAAATGTAGACATAATATTAATTCTAGCTGCTCAAGTATTACAAAGTCAGAAAGGTTTTATGCTGCTTACATGACTTTTTTCAAGATTATACAAAACTGCATGGTAAGTGAGAAAGAAAGATTTCATTTCATCATTTCATTGTAAGATGTTCTTATATATGGGAATTAAAACAAAAGTATTAAAATAAATATTATATATTCAACAGATAAAAAATCATACACAATCCAGGAATGTAACAACCATCCACAGAGAATGTATAACAAAATTCTGAAATAAAAAATAACACCAACAGTGCAAAAAAAAGAAGAAAAAAAGTCTTTGATAAAATTTTGTCTCAGTAATGCTGAGAACTTTTTTTTGAATTCATAACCTGCATGCAGATTAAATCCATAATGAAATATTTGTAAAATTATACACAAGTACCATGTTTGCTATGCTCACTGTAGTTCTAAAGTGTGTAAATATACTGCCGATAAAAAGGAATAACTTTGGTTTAAATATACATTACTTGAAAGACTGCATCCTCTGATATAGCTAGCTTTCTATTCATCAACATAAAAAAACGAGACCTTTGTAAAGCAATACATCACTTTACATATATATTTTTATTTTTTTGAATTGTCAATAAGACATGGTTAAGGAAATTTTGGTCAGACAGGCAAAAAAAAATTATTTACATACAATCTTGCACAATTATGGCCCTGTCTGACCTCACTAATTTATTCACAATTTTCAGCAGAAAATAGAATGTGGCTTCTTGGATACATGAAAGAAGCTCAACCAGTATAATTCTAAGTGAGTATATATTTTTGGTGGACATCAATTAATTCTCTCATGTATACACATCTAGATAAAATTGTTATTATTATAAAAAGATAGAAGTTAAAAAAACAAAAACAAACAGAAGTGGCATATGTATGAAACATTTCCATACAAATGTGAAAATGTTGAAGAAAATACAATATTAAAAACCCTGTTTGTTTTCAAGAGTACACAGGTTAAATTTATGCCCTTTGTACCTTACAATAAAAAAGTTAAAGCTGTATATATGATTATTATAAGAATGATAAAAAAATTATATCCAAGATAAAATGACAAAAACTAAAATAAATGCATTTCACTGTAGTCAACAGATTTCTGCTAAGTACTGTTCTCAATTCCCATAGAGAGAGACATTTCAATTTATCGATCTAAGACATTGCTCTGCCTCTTGTTTCGATGGGCAACATCAAGGCAGCAGCTATAGCTAATATGGCCACTATGCCATATGTTGCAGTAGCCAAGTGGACAGAGGTCCGTGTCATGACTTGAGCAACGATTGGAGTCAACATAGCACCAAAGCGGGCCATACCAGAACACGTCCCCACACCCACGGCTCGCAGTGATGTTGGATATACCTGTAATTGGGAAAAATGCTCATTCAAGTAACACACTTCTTAACCTATTCTCTTACACCTCTGCACTGGTTCCAATGGACACACACAAATCATCCACACACACACACACAAATCATCCCGAACCAATGTTTTGCTTTGTTGTGTACAGTGTAAATGTTTAGGGTGGTTTAAGGGGAAGAGGTCATCTACACAAAAAAGATGCAATGCAATTTTGGATCTATTATATTTGCAGAATAAAAATGATTTTAACTACTTTTTTGCAACAAATGAGTTACCTTTGTTTCTACATATGGTAGCAACAAATTGCGACTCTTGGCAATGTAAGAGTTGCTGTCACATGGACATTTTAGTTTGAAGTATAGTGCCTTTTTTTTGTGCTGGTGCCCTGTGTTTTTACAATCACACTGGCTAACAAAAAGAATGAAAGAAAGCCTAAAACAACTACAAAACAAATTTTGAAATATATGATGCATATGGTAGCTCACTCCCCCTCTTCTTGTATAGCTCTCAATACGATTATACATCATAAAACATTTTATAAATACCTAAAAGATATAACAGAAAGCAGTTAAAAAAACATATGAAGCCAGATGTGATGCACTCCCACACCAGATATATTATGAAAGTAGCAAGAACCAGCTACTTAAGAAAGAGGTGCCCACTGCTGGTAAAACAAAATCTCTTTCTAAAATGTATCCGTCTAAAAACCGTTGGCAGTGAGATTATGAATATAAAATTGTCAAAAGAAATGCTGACACAATTTTTGGGTAGTGCTGGATGTGCAACTTTTGATAAGTAATCCTTTCAATATGGTACTAGTAGCTGCAGTATTCTGCTGATTTTATGGCTGTACGAAAATCAGGGATTACGGAAAAGAAATAAGATGCATGCAACCATGTTCAATCTTTTGAAGGCTGTATCTGCCATATTTAACCCACCCGCGCCGGGTACATTTTGTAGCCAAAATTAAAAAAATCCGGGCAGCTACAAAATCGGCGGGCGGAGCTTCCCCGGAGTCTGTCCGCCCGCCCAGCCGCGTGCCGCTTCTGCCGCGGAGCGCGGCTCCGAGACAGCATCGCACTGGTGGGCAGCCCGACACTGTTTATTTTTTCCCTGTGTCTCATATATGTGACACCCGGGACGAATGGGTTAAATTTACCTTTATCAAATTCGTAGAAAATTGAAAATCTTTTATTATTTACTAGTGGCTATCTGGGTATACTGGTTCATGTATAAGTGAGGGATAAATGAAGAGATATTTTTGATAAAGAGAAGGAGTTAGAAGTAATAGATAACCAAGTGTCTGAAAACTAGGGTGTTTGATGACATCACGCAGAAGCTATTGAATGACATACCGACATTCGACGACATGTGGGATATATTTCAATTCTAATTTCACAGGGTCCTGGAGATATTAGGTTATCAACCGCCAAAATAAAATTTAAAAATTATTCATTATCAAGGTCACTATACAAGATGAAGCAATATGCTATGAAATGATATCACAACATTATTCATATAAAATGTTGGGAACCTAACTGTCTATTCATCTGGAATGTTTAAGCCATTACTCCCAATTGTTTTGATTTTAGCTGTGTCTCCAGCCCCATAAGCTAATTTGAACTTCAATGAAAACTATATTCACTTTTTAAGGTAACTTCAATTTTAGTGAAAACTATAATCACTTTTTAAACTAATTTGAACTTCAATGAAACCTTTCATATTTCATATCTATATGTTTATATCCTCATGAATGCTATGAATGACAAAGTTCTCAAAGCACATATGCAAGTATAAATAAAGAGCAATAGTATAGTACATCAAAATAAACTTGTGCAATAAACAACCATAAAAAGAACTTACCTCAGGTGTGTAGACATACGCAGCCTGAAATACTCCTGAGATAATGCCACGAGCCACAAACAGGATGAAAGTGAGCCATGTACGACTGGAAGAAAATTTTCATGTAAGATATCTTTACACCAAAAATAAACAAGACAAAATTCAAAAGATGGTTTATATTCAGCTTACAATTCAATGATCCTAAATATAGTCTAAAATCCGACTTTAACAGCACCATTTCTTCATTTCGCAATATAATATATAATTTTAACATCTGTTCAACAATTTTAAGTTCTAATTTTTCATTTCAAAATATAAAATAAAATTTAAAAATCTATTCAAGAATTTTACGTTATAATTTTTCGCTTCACAGTATAACACATAACTTAAAAATCTATATAAGAACCTTACTTGGACGTGCAAATGAAAAGGAAGATGATGGAGACCACAAAGATTATGAACTCCAGTGCCATCGTCTTCTTTCTTCCGAGCTTCTCAATAACAAGGATTGTGAAAAATATTCCTGGAAGAAGGAAGTACATTATAGGTCACCTATTATACCATTAAACAAAAGAATGGATAGATGAATAAATAAATATAAGGAAAAAGGATTAGCTGAAAAACTTCAAGTAATTTTGATACTATGCCTACAGAGATATTACCTGGGAATTCAGCAAGGGTTGTCCAAAGTAAATCTAGGTAGTCTTCTGAGCTCAGGGGACGGCAATCAGCGGAGCATGTGTATATGCCTTCTGTGCCTGATAGTGAACACAAATTGCCTTTAGCCTCAAAGAGTTCTGTGGTCATAAGTACCACACCATAGTAACAGAAGGCACAGGAAGTCCTGTAAATAAAGATTTCCGTGATCACCTCTTCCACATCCAGCATAAGTAATAGAAGAGGGGGTATACAATGCAAAATTATATTGGCACACTATGATTTATAACAGCAAAAACAGTACACACTTTTTGAATCTTAAGAGTTATTTTGCTTTACTTCAAATACCAAATAAAAATATGCTACATCTATTATTTCTGATGAAACAAACTCTGGGGCATATGCAGGGAAATCCCCAGTTCCATGCCTATTTCTTACAAGTGAACAAAATTCAACGTAAGCAACTGGCTGCTGTGTCATCAAACATAGCTCTTCTATCTATAAGACTTTTAACAAGACATCTTAACATCTATCAACATGTCAATAAAACTAACCAAATGAACCACAAAAGGAGTGTTGTCCACTTGAGGTCAGGCACCAACAGATCCATTAATCGACCGCGGTTAATCTGAGCAACATCGTCAACAATCAGCCGACCAAGCAACATGGGTTTTCCTGGAACATTTAAAGTATTTGATGAATGTTTCGATATTTGTGTTTTTCATCATTTAGGTTGCTATTTACCATAACACTTTCCTTATTATAAAGTCATCCTTGTTTTTTCCTGTCTCTCTCATTTTTATAAAATGACTATAGCTGATGTCTAACCACAGTAAATATCAATGCAAGTGTTGTTTTACTAAACACTAAACTCCAGTGGATGGGATTACCATACCATTTTCATCTGCAATTTTCTGCAGCGTGGCCAGAGCCTTCTCAGATTCTCCAGATGCTGCATCATATCTTGCACTTTCTGGGAGCCACTATAAAATAAGACCAAAATGCATGTTTACATATTTACAGAGAGGATAGGACTTCTAACAAAAAATGTACTATAATTCTACATGACTGTTGAAATACAGTTTGAATAATTACAATCACCTATCAAGAAAGGGGGGAAAGAAAGATGATCAATGAATGAGAGTGGGAAATAAATAAATAAACAAAAGAGAAAAAGAAAGAAATTAATTAGAAAGAAGTGCAAACGAAAGTGATAGAAGAAAGAAACAAGAAATAAATGAGAGAATAAAAAGGAAAAGAAAAGAATAAACCCTGTCCCTGATTTATACTTACGTGTGAGACAAGAGCAAACAGAATCAGGGGGATGGTGGAGAGTGCCAGCAGTCCTGTCCACCCCATGGTCGGCATCACCCACAGTGCAAGTATGACCTCGGCACATGCACCAACTGCCCAGAAACACTGAAAACCAAAAAGAAATTAGGAATAAAGATGAATGACTAGGGTCATTCTCACCTATAATGCACTTTATAAACTTATCTAAATCTTTCCCATTTCCTGCTCACTTATTTCAAGTTACAATAACCATTGGCTGAAACGATTACTATAGAAAAGAATGAAATTACTGTTTAGCATTAGAGGACAAACAAAGGCTTGTGTTTTGTCATCATCAAACAGGATGTCATAAGATGTATTTTAACAGAATATACAATGGATTTATAACTATATGGTGAAAAACATTACTGACCAAAGTTTCAAGTGTAAGAATGACTGAATTCATGAAAAGACATTTAACATTTAAATTAAATCAACCACAGAACTATGCAATTTACTAAAATATAGAATATAGTATATTTTTATTAGCTAAGATATATTTCAAAGCTAAAGAATTTATGCAAAAATGTTTGTCATTTTTGTATACTCATATACATATAAACATATTCTTGTAAATACATACTTTTCTTATTAAAAAATAAATAAATAAATAAATAAAATAAAAATAAATAAATAAATACACTGATTGTAATGAACTCTCAAGTGAAACGTGAAACAAAAGCAAAAACTCACATCAAGCAACACAACACACTTTCCACGCTGGTGAGCTGGCAAGAATTCTGCATACAAGGTAACACTGCAAACAACACACAATCAGAATCTACATCAGGCATTTTACTCAAAACAATCCAACAGTAAGGCTATACCAGACAAGTAAAGATAAAAAGGAAAGAGAAAGAAGAAAGAAAGAAAGAAAGAAAGAAAGAAGAAAAAAATGAAAAAAATGAAAACCATTTTAGAAGCTAATAAACTCACAAGGATGGCAAAAACAATTCATAAGCACAAGACAAACAAACAAAAAACAATACAATATCTACTATACGAACAACCCCGCAATCTAATACTTACGACTGCGGAATACAACCGATTGCAAAGCCAACGAGGCCTCTGAGAAGCACGATCCAGTTGTACGTTGGTGCAAAGGCGGAGAGCAAGCCCCAGTAAGCAAGCATGACGGCTGCTAGTCTTAGAGATCGCTTTCTGCCGTATTTGTCTGAGAGATTACCCCAGAATGCCGAGCTGATCATCATTCCTTTGGGACGAAACATTGAAAATCAAATATCAGATTTAAGAATTTGAAAGGTAATATTCTATGGTTTGTTTTTTTAACACCTATTAATGAGAGTAAAAAGAGTTGAATGTAAATTAACCTTTAATGTCCGTAAATAAATTTCTATTCGATAGAAACTGAAAATAATAAAAGAGGAGACCAAAGTAAAATCCGAAGATCTTGCAACCCTAATAAATATCATTCAAATAACATGAGTACTATAAAAGGAAAGAAAGAAAGAAAGAAGAAAGGAAGAAAGAAAAAAAAAAAATCATCAGAAAACCAGAAAAATATGAAAGAAAAAAAAAAGAAAAAGAGACAAAAAAAAGAAAAAAGAAAAAAGAAGAAGAAGAGAGAGAGAGAGAGAGAAAAAAAAAACACTCCCATAAACCAGATAGATTTAAAAAAAAAAGCGAACTAACCAATGAAAACTGAGGTAGTTAAGAATGCCTGCTTCCACTCCGAGAGATGCCAGTCACAGTGAAGGGCGGGGCTGAGAATAGCGAGAATCATCATTTCCATCGAGTCTGCCATCCAACACAAGCCAGTGATCAGGGAGAGCTTAACCTGAAGAGCAAATACATAAATAAATAAATAAAGTAATGTGAAGTAAAAGTAGAATAGAGTAAAATAATATAAGAGTAAAAGAAAAGAATAGAAACAAAAATCTTGATAATTACAATCAATGAGGACATTGCCAAAAGCAACTTCTTTACCATACATGTCTTCTACCTATTTTTTTTTCCAATATAATCAATTACTATATTAAGAAAAGGCCTTACCTGGAATTTGCCGAACCCCAGAGCATTCACAGCTTGGTCAACAGTAAATGTATCTGAAATATTCAGACTAAATAAATCCCAAGTTTTTTATATTTTCATTGGAGTCATGTAATTCGACAAGCAAAATATTCACAAATCCACTGACCTTATATCTAACAGAAACAGTACCCAATAAAATTAACAGCATACCAAATATAAACATACATTTCAATACATGCGAAAATAACAACATGAAGCCATATGGAGAAGAACAGATCGGTGGAAGGACTCAGGTAAGGGGCCACAAAATGTTTGTGAAGAGATCTGTAGTTAAAGGCTATGAAAATCAGCATTATCTATGGTAAAGCAGTAGAGAAAATTATGAAATACATGTGATTAAAGATGTAAATACTCTTTCAAGATCACTGTAATATGTCATGGTGTAAGATATTCCACTCTGATTTGTCAAAAGTAGTCATAAACAAAGTTTAGAGAGGTGAAAAGTAGGGGAAAAGGGTAAAAAGAAAATAAAAAAGAAAAAAGAAAAGAAAAGAAAAAACAGAAAGAAAGGAAAGAAAAAAGAGAGAAAAAGAAAGAAAAACAAAACAAAACAAAACAAAAAAACAAAAAACAAGAAGAGCTGATCAAACTTCTTAAAAACACCCTATCACATGAAATAAAAGCAAAACATAGCTTACCATCTGGGACCACTCCTGATACTGCCGCAGACATCTCAATATGTGCTCCAGGGTCCAGGGAGGAGGGAGCGGACCCTGAGGGGGAGCTGGAGGAACCCCCGAGGGAATCTTTTGCGATACTGTTGCCATCTTCGTCAAACTCCTCGTAGGACCCTATGTCGTGATTCCGGTTCATGTTGATTGCAAGATTACTGAAGAGATCAATTATTGGGGATAGAGATT
>NC_091589.1:9513145-9518145 GCF_042767895.1 Penaeus vannamei
TTTGCCTCCTGCCGGCACCCAACAGAACACATTTGCGGAGACTAAAATAAATCAACGCATACCCCAAAAGATAAATTTATATACATGCATAAACGAGCCACATGCCGAACACCAAAACATAAAAATTAAAGAAAAAAGAGACAGAAAGACAAAGAAACAGAAGAGAAAACTAATTTGAAAAACACCGGGCATCTTTTTCCGTCCGCGCATTCGGACAGCGGCGGGAGAAGTAGTTCCGAGGGCGTCAACCGTTGTCTACCAGGTGGGTCCAAGGGGGCGGGGAGGGGGGGGGGGAGTTCCAAGGGGGCGTGGGTATAAGGCATCTCCTTTTCCCCTTCCCTTGTTCTTCTCACTTCCCCTCGCCCGGTTAGAACTACAGCTGTTTCTTATTTACGACCGTTCGACTCCCCTGTACAATGTCACACCAGGTGAACTCATGTGAAGGGGAGAAGGGGAGAGGTATAATGCACTTTATGATATATATTTATATCTTCGTTTGTTAGAGTGCTGAGTTTTATACTCTCGCTCCCTCTTTCGCGAGTTTATGACCGGGATATTCATTTTTCCTTCTTCATTTCTGGCTGTTTCTGTTTCTTCTTTATGTGTTTAGATTCTACGTCTGCTTGTTTTCTTTTTTCCAGCCATTTCTATTCTTCTTTTATATTCTTAGTTTCCCCCTCCTTCATCTCTCTCTGTCTTTTCTCTCTCCCTTTCTATCTCTCTATTTCCCTTCTTCCCTCCCTTACTATTTCTCCTCTCTCCGCCTCACTCTTTTCCTTCCTCCCTCTCCCCCTGCCTTTCCCTCCATTTTCTCTTTCTCTCTCCTCCTCTCTTTCTCTCCCTCTCTTCAACCCCTTACAATACTGCCGCCTGCTGTCTCTCTCTCTCCCTATTTAGTGCACTTAAACTCTCATGTTCTCATTTCCTAAGGTTTTCTGAAGACTATAGATGCTCTTGACTGAATGTTCTCGAAAATAATTCCGTTTTCTATGCCATATGGGGTCTTCGGTGATGGTAGAATTCGTTAGTGCTTGTGTGACTAACCTAGTGTGACGGGATTGTGTCCTAGAGTTCAGTTTTATTCATTCTTTTAATTTCCTGTGTTTACTTTTTGGTCTTACTGTTAGATATTAATGGTCTCGTTGTTTTATTTTTGTTTTCATTATTTTTTTTTCCCTTTTTGAATGCATATCGAGAGGTCGTATTTATTCCTACTTCTGTTTTCCATAGTAATAGCAATTAATTATAGCTTCTATGTCATTTTCTACTTGTTAACCATCATTATCACTACACAGATTATATTTTAACCACAAAATCACAAAAATTGCATTCGTTTCCAAAATACTTCGCTGGGATCACTGCCACTGTTGCCATCTAATTACCGCGGAAAGTGTTACCATGCTTACGAATATCCTTCTCTTCCTTCTGTGATCTCTTTCTTTCAATCGTTTTTTATGTGATATTTGTGTATTTAATATTTGTGCATTATTTTCTTTTTTCACCTTCACATTTTCTTCATCTTCGTTATAATATTTTTTCTCCTTCTTCTTCTCTTTTTTATTATTAATGGTAATGATATTCTTATCATTGTTGCTATTATTATTATCACTGTTGTCATTATAATTATCATTACCATTGTTACGATTAATATTATTATCATTATTATTATTATCATAATTTTATTATTATTATTGCTATTGTTGTTATTATCTCTATTGTCATATCATTATTAGCATTATTGTTTTATTGGTGTTATCATTATTACTAATTATCATTATAATATAATAGTATCATAATTATCATAATATTTATAATTATAATATGTAATATTATGATTATCATCATTATCATTGTTATTATCATTATTATTATTATTACTATTATTATTATTACTATTATTATTATTATTATTATTGTTGTTACTATCATATCTATCATCAATATTATTATATCATTATTTTTATTATTATTATTACTACAATCATTGTCATTATTATTATCATCATTCTTTTTTCTTTCGTTTTTATTTTTACTTCCCTTTCCATTTCACTTCCTCCCAAATCCTCCCTCCCCTCTCCTCCCCTCTCTCCCGTCTGTCATCCTCCACCGTTCCCCTCTCCCTCATTCGTCACTTCCTTCCGCCTGTTCCTTCCCCTCTTTCTTGCTTTTCCCACATTTCCCCCTCTTTCGTCTCCCCTTTCTTAGTCGTGGGGATGGGTGAAGGAAGGAGGAGGGAGGGAGAGATTGAGGAAGGGAGGAAGGGAGAGAGAGAGGGAGGAAGGGAGGGAGGGAGGGAAGAAGGGAAGAAAGATAGATAGATAGATAGAGAGAGAGAGAGAGAGAGAGAGAGAGAGAGAGAGAGAGAGAGAGAGAGAGAGAGAGAGAGAGAGAGAGAGAGAGAGAGAGAGAGAGATCGCAAGAGAGAAAAGGAGATCGCAAGAGAGAGAAAAAAGAAAAGGAAAAAAAGCAAAACAAACAGAGAAGAAAAAAGAAACAAACAACCATACACACAAACAGAGATCAAACCCAACAAAGAACCAAGACCCAATACAGACAGACAGACAAAGCCCAAGCCACGCAGACATACAGATCAGAGAGCAACACAGAGCAACAGAGAGCAACAGAGAGCAACAGAGAGGACCCGAAACAAGACATCCAGGTGTGAGCGGAGCCCCTCCTTCCACGTCCTGTCCCCACCGCACCTCTCCCGGCACTGGCCTTTGTTCCTCAGGCTCCCGAAGAGCTGGTTCTCCACTACCGTAGACTCCATTGTTCTCGGGATATAACCAGCGTTCGAGACGTAATTATAAACAAAGAAGATGAAGGAGAAGGAGAAGGAGGAGAGAGAGAGAGAGGGAGGGAAGGAGGGAGAGAGGGAGGGAGGGAAGGAGGGAGGGAAGGAGGGGAAGAGAGAGAGAGAGAGAGAGAGAGAGAGAGAGAGAGAGAGAGAGAGAGAGAGAGAGAGAGAGAGAGAGAGAGAGAGAGAGGGTGAGTGCGTGAGAGAGAGAGAGAGAGAGAGGGGAGGGTGGGTGAGAGAGAGAGAGAAGATAGATAGAGAGAGAGAGAGAGAGAGAGAGAGAGAGAGAGAGAGAGAGAGAGAGAGAGGGAGGGAGGGAGAGGGAGAGGGAGAGGGAGAGAGAGAGAGAGAGAGAGAGAGAGAGAGAGAGAGAGAGAGAGAGAGAGAGAGAGAGAGAGAGAGAGAAAGAAAGAGAGAGAGAGATGAAGAGAACGGGATACGCTTCTCATTGTTGTTATTGTGGTCTGTACTGATTGTTCTATTATTTATTTTATCCTTTTTGTTTGATGGTGATGCTTAAACGAAAGATAGGGAAGGAAGATCTTTGTTGATATTGCAAATCTGCAACGAAGAATTCTTTTATATTATTTCGCATATTTCTCCTCTTCCTATGTGCCTTCCTCTCCTTCCCTCAATTATTCTCAACTCTCTTCTTCCCTTTTCCTTCTTCTTCAACGCCTTCTTTCCTCTATTCTTCTCCTCCTTCATTACACATTAATATCTTTCCTCTTTTTAGATAATTTTCCTCTCCTTCTCATTTCCCTCCTTTCACCTTCTCATCTCCTTCTTTGTCTATTTCTCTTTCCTCTTTTTCCTCCTTCCTCCTAATCACCCTTTCTTTCCATTTATCTGTTTTTCTTTCCTTCCCTTTCTTCTTCTCCTTCCCCATGCACTTCTCTTTTCTTTCCTTTTCCTTCCCCATACTTATTTTTCTGCTTTACCACTTCTTTCTCATTGCCTTTCCTTCTCCTCTCATTCCCTATGTTCTTTCCCTCCCCTTCCTCTTTTCCTTCTTCTTCTCTTTCTCTGCCTCTTTCCATTTCGATTTTCCCTTTCCTCTCTCCTTCCCCTTTCTCTCTCTCCCTCCATCCCTCCTTTCTATACTACACTGGTCCCTTCCCCTTCCCCTGTCTCCTTCCTCTTTCCCCTTCCCTCTCATTTCTTTCTCCTTTCCCCTTCTTTCTCTTTCCCTTTTCCTTTCTCCTTTTACCTTTCCCTTCCATTTTGCCTTTTTCCTTTCCCCTTCAACCTTCTTTTCCCTTCCCTACAGGGTGGCACTAGCAATCAGGGGAGCAAGGGAACCCCCCAACCGTTACGCCCCCCCTCCTCCTCCTTCCCCTCTCCCCCCCCCACTTCGGCCCCTTGTAACCCTCCCTCCTCCTCCTTCCCCTCTCCCCCTCCCCACACTTCGGCCCCTTGTAGCCCCCACCCCCCACCCCACCCCACCCCAAAGGATTCTTTTGTCTTTCGTCGAGGTTGGCGGTTTGGGGTTCCTGAGCCCCGAAGGACTCGCCCGATTTCGCTAGGTGGCTTCGAGAAGAGGGGGTGGGGGTGGAGGGATAGAGGGTGGGGTGGGGAAGGGGTGGAGGAGCGAGGGAGGGGTGGGGATGGAGGGGCGAGGAAGGGGATGGGGGCGAGGGAGGGGTGGGGCTGGAGGGAGGGAGCGAGGGAGGGGATAGGGGTGGTGGGAGCGAGGGAGGGGGTGGGGGGCGGAGGGGGCGAGGGAGGGTGGGGTTGGAGGGGGCGAGGAGGGGGTGGAGGTGGGGAGATAGGGGAATGGGGTGGGGAAGGGTCTTTCTTGTTGCTGTCCTTTTGGTCTTGGAGGGAGGGTGTGTGTGTGTGTGTGTGTGTGTGTGTGTGTGTGTGTGTGTGTGTGTGTGTGTGTGTGTGTGTGTGTATGTGTGTTTCTGCTTGTGTATGTTTTATTCGTTCTCCCGCTCTCTGTCTCTGTTTTTCTGTCTTTCCGTCTCTCGATCTCTCTTTCTCTCTCTTTCTCTTCCTCCCTCTACCTCTCTCTGTCTTCTCCTCCGTCTCTATCTCCATCTCCATGATGATGATGATGATAATGATCATGACCATCATCATCACCTATTTCTTTTTCATCATCATCACCTTTTTCTTCTCCTCTTCCTTCTTCAAAATTATTTCTCTAAAACCTGCCGTTGCATAAACTCTCACACTTGCAAGAATTTCCTTTGCCAGT
>NC_091589.1:9560645-9570645 GCF_042767895.1 Penaeus vannamei
CCTTTAAAAAAAAGTAAACCAGAGAAAGTGTGGGCCCGGATAAGATGGCTACACTGCCTTTAAAAAAAGTAAACCAGAGAAAGTGTGGGCCAGGAAAACAATGACTACATCGACTAAAACGGGCACAGCGACCCCCAGAGAAAGTGTGGGCCCGGATAAGATGACTACACTGCCTTTAAAAAAAGTAAACCAGAGAAAGTGTGGGCCAGGAAAACAATGACTACATCGACTAAAACGGGCACAGCGACCCCCAGAGAAAGTGTGGGCCCGGATAAGATGACTACACTGCCTTAAAAAAAAAGTAAACCAGAGAAAGTGTGGGCCCGGATAAGATGACTACACTGCCTTAAAAAAAAAGTAAACCAGAGAAAGTGTGGGCTCGGATAAGATGACTACACTGCCTTAAAAAAAAAGTAAACCAGAGAAAGTGTGGGCCCGGATAAGATGACTACACTGCCTTAAAAAAAAGTAAACCAGAGAAAGTGTGGGCCCGGATAAGATGACTACACTGCCTTAAAAAAAAAGTAAACCAGAGAAAGTGTGGGCCCGGATAAGATGACTACACTGCCTTTAAAAAAAGTAAACCAGAGAAAGTGTGGGCCCGGATAAGATGACTACACTGCCTTTAAAAAAAGTAAACCAGAGAAAGTGTGGGCCCGGATAAGATGACTACACTGCCTTTAAAAAAAGTAAACCAGAGAAAGTGTGGGCCCGGATAAGATGACTACACTGCCTTTAAAAAAAGTAAACCAGAGAAAGTGTGGGCCCGGATAAGATGACTACACTGCCTTTAAAAAAAGTAAACCAGAGAAAGTGTGGGCCCGGATAAGATGACTACACTGCCTTTAAAAAAAGTAAACCAGAGAAAGTGTGGGCCCGGATAAGATGACTACACTGCCTTTAAAAAAAGTAAACCAGAGAAAGTGTGGGCCCGGATAAGATGGCTACACTGCCTTTAAAAAAAGTAAACCAGAGAAAGTGTGGGCCCGGATAAGATGACTACACTGCCTTTAAAAAAAGTAAACCAGAGAAAGAGTGGGCTCGGATAAGATGACTACACTGCCTTTAAAAAAAGTAAACCAGAGAAAGTGTGGGCTCGGATAAGATGACTACACTGCCTTTAAAAAAGTAAACCAGAGAAAGTGTGGGCCCGGATAAGATGACTACACTGCCTTTAAAAAAAGTAAACCAGAGAAAGTGTGGGCCCGGATAAGATGACTACACTGCCTTTAAAGAAAAAGTAAACCAGAGAAAGTGTGGGCCCGGATAAGATGACTACACTGCCTTTAAAAAAAGTAAACCAGAGAAAGTGTGGGCTCGGATAAGATGACTACACTGCCTTTAAAAAAAGTAAACCAGAGAAAGTGTGGGCCCGGATAAGATGACTACACTGCCTTTAAAAAAAGTAAACCAGAGAAAGTGTGGGCCCGGATAAGATGACTACACTGCCTTTAAAAAAGTAAACCAGAGAAAGTGTGGGCCCGGATAAGATGACTACACTGCCTTAAAAAAAAAGTAAACCAGAGAAAGTGTGGGCTCGGATAAGATGACTACACTGCCTTAAAAAAAAAGTAAACCAGAGAAAGTGTGGGCCCGGATAAGATGACTACACTGCCTTTGAAAAAAGTAAACCAGAGAAAGTGTGGGCCCGGATAAGATGACTACACTGCCTTAAAAAAAAAGTAAACCAGAGAAAGTGTGGGCTCGGATAAGATGACTACACTGCCTTTAAAAAAAGTAAACCAGAGAAAGTGTGGGCCCGGATAAGATGACTACACTGCCTTTAAAAAAAGTAAACCAGAGAAAGTGTGGGCCCGGATAAGATGACTACACTGCCTTTAAAAAAAGTAAACCAGAGAAAGTGTGGGCCCGGATAAGATGACTACACTGCCTTTAAAAAAGTAAACCAGAGAAAGTGTGGGCCCGGATAAGATGACTACACTGCCTTTAAAAAAAGTAAACCAGAGAAAGTGTGGGCCCGGATAAGATGACTACACTGCCTTTAAAAAAAGTAAACCAGAGAAAGTGTGGGCCCGGATAAGATGACTACACTGCCTTTAAAAAAAGTAAACCAGAGAAAGTGTGGGCCCGGATAAGATGACTACACTGCCTTTAAAAAAGTAAACCAGAGAAAGTGTGGGCCCGGATAAGATGACTACACTGCCTTTAAAAAAAGTAAACCAGAGAAAGTGTGGGCCCGGATAAGATGACTACACTGCCTTTAAAATAAAAGTAAACCAGAGAAAGTGTGGGCCCGGATAAGATGACTACACTGCCTTTAAAAAAAGTAAACCAGAGAAAGTGTGGGCCCGGATAAGATGACTACACTGCCTTTAAAGAAAAAGTAAACCAGAGAAAGTGTGGGCCCGGATAAGATGACTACACTGCCTTTAAAAAAAGTAAACCAGAGAAAGTGTGGGCCCGGATAAGATGACTACACTGCCTTTAAAAAAAGTAAACCAGAGAAAGTGTGGGCCCGGATAAGATGACTACACTGCCTTTAAAAAAGTAAACCAGAGAAAGTGTGGGCCCGGATAAGATGACTACACTGCCTTTAAAAAAGTAAACCAGAGAAAGTGTGGGCCCGGATAAGATGACTACACTGCCTTTAAAAAAAGTAAACCAGAGAAAGTGTGGGCCCGGATAAGATGACTACACTGCCTTTAAAAAAGTAAACCAGAGAAAGTGTGGGCCCGGATAAGATGACTACACTGCCTTTAAAAAAGTAAACCAGAGAAAGTGTGGGCCCGGATAAGATGACTACACTGCCTTTAAAAAAAGTAAACCAGAGAAAGAGTGGGCTCGGATAAGATGACTACACTGCCCTTGAAAAAAGTAAACCAGAGAAAGTGTGGGCCCGGATAAGATGACTACACTGCCTTTAAAAAAAGTAAACCAGAGAAAGTGTGGGCCCGGATAAGATGACTACACTGCCTTTAAAGAAAAAGTAAACCAGAGAAAGTGTGGGCCCGGATAAGATGACTACACTGCCTTTAAAAAAAGTAAACCAGAGAAAGAGTGGGCTCGGATAAGATGACTACACTGCCTTTAAAAAAGTAAACCAGAGAAAGTGTGGGCCCGGATAAGATGACTACACTGCCTTTAAAATAAAAGTAAACCAGAGAAAGTGTGGGCCCGGATAAGATGACTACACTGCCTTAAAAAAAGTAAACCAGAGAAAGTGTGGGCCCGGATAAGATGACTACACTGCCTTTAAAAAAGTAAACCAGAGAAAGTGTGGGCCCGGATAAGATGACTACACTGCCTTTAAAAAAGTAAACCAGAGAAAGTGTGGGCCCGGATAAGATGACTACACTGCCTTTAAAAAAGTAAACCAGAGAAAGTGTGGGCCCGGATAAGATGACTACACTGCCTTAAAAAAAGTAAACCAGAGAAAGTGTGGGCCCGGATAAGATGACTACACTGCCTTAAAAAAAAAGTAAACCAGAGAAAGTGTGGGCCCGGATAAGATGACTACACTGCCTTTAAAAAAAGTAAACCAGAGAAAGTGTGGGCCCGGAAAACAATGACTACACTGCCCTTAAAAAAGTAAACCAGAGAAAGTGTGGGCCCGGATAAGATGACTACACTGCCTTTAAAAAAGTAAACCAGAGAAAGTGTGGGCCCGGATAAGATGACTACACTGCCTTTAAAGAAAAAGTAAACCAGAGAAAGTGTGGGCCCGGATAAGATGACTACACTGCCTTTAAAAAAGTAAACCAGAGAAAGTGTGGGCCCGGATAAGATGACTACACTGCCTTTAAAAAAAGTAAACCAGAGAAAGTGTGGGCCCGGATAAGATGACTACACTGCCTTTAAAGAAAAAGTAAACCAGAGAAAGTGTGGGCCCGGATAAGATGACTACACTGCCTTAAAAAAAAAGTAAACCAGAGAAAGTGTGGGCCCGGATAAGATGACTACACTGCCTTTAAAAAAAGTAAACCAGAGAAAGTGTGGGCCCGGATAAGATGACTACACTGCCTTTAAAAAAAGTAAACCAGAGAAAGTGTGGGCCCGGATAAGATGACTACACTGCCTTTAAAAAAAGTAAACCAGAGAAAGTGTGGGCCCGGATAAGATGACTACACTGCCTTTAAAAAAAGTAAACCAGAGAAAGTGTGGGCCCGGATAAGATGACTACACTGCCTTTAAAAAAAGTAAACCAGAGAAAGTGTGGGCCCGGATAAGATGACTACACTGCCTTAAAACAAAGTAAACCAGAGAAAGTGTGGGCCCGGATAAGATGACTACACTGCCCTTAAAAAAAAGTAAACCAGAGAAAGTGTGGGCCCGGATAAGATGACTACACTGCCCTTAAAAAAAAGTAAACCAGAGAAAGTGTGGGCCCGGATAAGATGACTACACTGCCTTTAAAAAAAGTAAACCAGAGAAAGTGTGGGCCCGGATAAGATGACTACACTGCCTTAAAACAAAGTAAACCAGAGAAAGTGTGGGCCCGGATAAGATGACTACACTGCCCTTAAAAAAAAGTAAACCAGAGAAAGTGTGGGCCCGGATAAGATGACTACACTGCCCTTAAAAAAAAGTAAACCAGAGAAAGTGTGGGCCCGGATAAGATGACTACACTGCCCTTAAAAAAAAGTAAACCAGAGAAAGTGTGGGCCCGGATAAGATGACTACACTGCCTTTAAAAAAAGTAAACCAGAGAAAGTGTGGGCCCGGATAAGATGACTACACTGCCTTAAAAAAAAGTAAACCAGAGAAAGTGTGGGCCCGGATAAGATGACTACACTGCCTTTAAAAAAGTAAACCAGAGAAAGTGTGGGCCCGGATAAGATGACTACACTGCCCTTAAAAAAAAGTAAACCAGAGAAAGTGTGGGCCCGGATAAGATGACTACACTGCCTTTAAAAAAAGTAAACCAGAGAAAGTGTGGGCCCGGATAAGATGACTACACTGCCTTAAAACAAAGTAAACCAGAGAAAGTGTGGGCCCGGATAAGATGACTACACTGCCCTTAAAAAAAAGTAAACCAGAGAAAGTGTGGGCCCGGATAAGATGACTACACTGCCCTTAAAAAAAAGTAAACCAGAGAAAGTGTGGGCCCGGATAAGATGACTACACTGCCCTTAAAAAAAAGTAAACCAGAGAAAGTGTGGGCCCGGATAAGATGACTACACTGCCTTTAAAATAAAAGTAAACCAGAGAAAGTGTGGGCCCGGATAAGATGACTACACTGCCTTTAAAAAAAGTAAACCAGAGAAAGTGTGGGCCCGGATAAGATGACTACACTGCCTTTAAAAAAAGTAAACCAGAGAAAGTGTGGGCCCGGATAAGATGACTACACTGCCTTTAAAAAAAAGTAAACCAGAGAAAGTGTGGGCCCGGATAAGATGACTACACTGCCTTAAAAAAAAGTAAACCAGAGAAAGTGTGGGCCCGGATAAGATGACTACACTGCCTTTAAATAAAAGTAAACCAGAGAAAGTGTGGGCCCGGATAAGATGACTACACTGCCTTAAAAAAAAGTAAACCAGAGAAAGTGTGGGCCCGGATAAGATGACTACACTGCCTTTAAATAAAAGTAAACCAGAGAAAGTGTGGGCCCGGATAAGATGACTACACTGCCTTTAAAAAAAGTAAACCAGAGAAAGTGTGGGCCCGGATAAGATGACTACACTGCCTTAAAAAAAAGTAAACCAGAGAAAGTGTGGGCCCGGATAAGATGACTACACTGCCTTTAAATAAAAGTAAACCAGAGAAAGTGTGGGCCCGGATAAGATGACTACACTGCCCTTAAAAAAAGTAAACCAGAGAAAGTGTGGGCCCGGATAAGATGACTACACTGCCTTTAAAAAAAGTAAACCAGAGAAAGTGTGGGCCCGGATAAGATGGCTACACTGCCTTTAAAAAAAGTAAACCAGAGAAAGTGTGGGCCCGGATAAGATGGCTACACTGCCTTTAAAAAAAGTAAACCAGAGAAAGTGTGGGCCCGGATAAGATGGCTACACTGCCTTTAAAAAAAGTAAACCAGAGAAAGTGTGGGCCCGGATAAGATGGCTACACTGCCTTTAAAAAAAGTAAACCAGAGAAAGTGTGGGCCCGGATAAGATGGCTACACTGCCTTTAAAAAAAGTAAACCAGAGAAAGTGTGGGCCCGGATAAGATGGCTACACTGCCTTTAAAAAAAGTAAACCAGAGAAAGTGTGGGCCCGGATAAGATGGCTACACTGCCTTTAAAAAAAGTAAACCAGAGAAAGTGTGGGCCCGGATAAGATGGCTACACTGCCTTTAAAAAAAGTAACCCAGAGAAATTGTGGGCCAGGAAAACAATGACTACATCGACTAAAACGGGCACAGCGACCCCCAGAGAAAGTGAGGGCCCGGGAAGAGGCACTATATCGACACCCCCCCCCCCCCGCACCTCCGCCTTTGGCAGGAGATTCCACCTTTTTCACCTAGATGGCGTCATCTTGCGGCTTGTCTCTTTCTCTGTCTTTTTTTTTTTGTCTGTGTTTCTTTTCCTCTGGCTTTTCTGTCTGTTTCTGCCTGTCTCTTTCTTTCTCCCTCCCTCCCTGTGTTTCTGTTTGTTTCTGTCTGTCTCTTTTTCTCTCTCTTTCTGTCTCTCCCTCTCTTTCTGTCTCTCTCTCTCCTCCCCCCCCCCTCTTTTGTGACTTGTGACATGTCTCTTTCTCTCTTTTTGTCTGTCTTTCTCTCCCTCTCCCTCTGTCCGTCTTTTTCTGTTTGTCTCGTTCTCTCTCTATCTCTATCCCCCTTCATCTTTCTGTCTCTCTCTCCCTCCCTCTCTTTGTCTGCCTCTCTCTGTCTCTCTCTCTCTCTCCCTTCCTCCCTCCCTCCCTCTCTTTCTGTCTGCCTCTCTCTTTCTCTCCTTATCTCTCTCTATCCCTCCCCCCTCTCCCCCCCCCCCTCTTTCTCTCAGGAAGTCTCACCTTTCCTCCTGTGGGCAAATGACCGTGGGTTGTGGGGGAGGGGAGAGGGGGAGGAAGTGGGGGAGGGGGAAGCTAAAGAGGAGAGGATGAGGGAAGGTAGGGAGGTAAGGAAGAAGGGAAGAAGGTTAGGAGATAAGGGGAAGGGAGGGAAGGAGAGTGGAGATAGGGGGAAGGGAGAAAAAGAAGAAAGAAGGAGATATGGGAAGAGAGGAAGGGAGGTAGGGAGAAAGTGAAGAAGACAGGAGATAGAAGAAGGAAGGGAGGAAGGTAGAAAAGGAAATAAGAGAGAGGGAAGAATCAAAAACGGAGAAAGGAGAAAAGAGGGAAAGGTAGAAGGAAAGGAGAAAGAAGGGAGAAAAGATATTGAAAGAAAAATGAAAACAACATTTCTTATCTTATCTTTCTAACCCAGATAAGAGTTGCTCGAGCATAAATTATATAACTTGAGTGTTATATTTCATAATTAGGCAAAACACGCCATCTGCGCCGAACTGATGGATAGATAGATAAAGAATTGTGAAAGTGACGGTGAAAGAACGAGTGAAACAAACAAACAAACAAAATGATAAAAAATAACGAAATTAGAAAAGCAAAAGTAAATAATTGCAAGTAAAATGAAAAAAATAACGGAAATGGAAAACCCAAAGTAAATAATTGCAAACAAAATGATAAGGAATAATGGAAATAGAAAAAAACAACAAAAAGTAAATAATTGCAAACAAAATGATAAGAAATAACGGAAATAGAATAAAAACAAAAATTAAACAATTGCAAACAAAATGATAAAAATAACGGAAATAGAAAAAAAAACAAAAATTAAATAATTGCAAACAAAGTGATAAAAAATAACGGAAATAGAAAAAAACAACAAAAAGTAAATAATTACAAACAAAATGATAAAAAATAACGAAAACAGAAAGACAAAAGTCACAAAAAAAAATTCACTAAAAAAAAAAAAAAAAAAAAAAAATGACGATCAATATGAGAGTGAAAAATCAATTATTTTCTCCCTGTCGTCTCGTCTGCGATCTTATCAACACCCTATCTCACAGAACGAAGATAAGGGAGTACAGTATTTCAACCCTGGCGATATCTCCATAAGAAAATTGATTATGTAATTGGTATATCATATTCTTTCGTGTTTTACATGTTTCACGACTAATGTAATTTTATTATTATCATTATTATTGTTATTATTATTGCTATTATCATCATTATTGTTATTATTATTATTACTATTATTATTATCATTATTGTTATTATTATTATTACTATTATTATTATCATTATTGTTATTATCATTATTATCTTTATATCCTGAAATGTCCTAAAATGTAACTGATTTTATTGTTGAGATAGAGATATATGGATGAAAAAGATTTATAGACCATCGATGCATAACTTATTGTGATATCATAGGTACAAAATAAACATAAAACAAATAGCTTAGATACAAAATAAACGTAAAACAAATAAATAATGATGATATATGTTAAAGATATTTCGCAATTAGTGCAAAAAACATTCTTCCAGCTAATTATGACCAAAGACACCCATTGTTTGACAAAAGTAACCTCGTTTATTAGCGGCGATGACCGTTCGTTCGAAAAAAAGGCCCTTATAGACTCCCATAATTACGTGGACAGGAGAGTCATGAGGCTTAACGCTTTTATGAATGGCAGAGAACCCATTCATTGGCCGGCCGCGCGTCCTCAGGCTGTCTCCCTCCGTTTTCCCAGGCGTACCAACCCTTCGCTTCCTTATATTATGAATTTGGATGGTTTTAGAGGCTAAGATTTTATTTGTTCTTGTTTGTTGGGTGTTTATGGGGTTTGTTCTTAAAATTTCGGATTGGTTTGAATGTGGTTTGGTTTGTTTTGGTGGGTTGAATGGTTGGTTCGTCTGGGAGTATTTTGAATTTGGCGGTTGGTATTTCCGCCCTCACCTGTTGATCAGTTACCCTCCTTGTGTTTCTCAGGAAATATCACATATCCCCGGCGATTAATCCATCCCAGGACCGGCCTACTGTTAAATTAAACACTCGCACGCAGAAATTTAAAAATATATATACTAGCCAACTCCCATACATCAATTATATAAAAAAGTAATCCAAACCTATAATAGAATTCACGTAGTGTCTCAGGGAAGAAGAGAGAGAGAGAGAGAGAGAGAGAGAGAGAGAGAGAGAGAGAGAGAGAGAGAGAGAGAGAGAGAGAGAGAGAGAGAGAGAGAGAGAGAGAGAGAGAGAGAGAGAGAGAGAGAAAGGAAAAAAAAGAAAAAGAAAAAAGAAGAAAGAGAAAAAATCGGAAACAAAGAATAAAGAGCGAGGAAAAAAATCACAAAGAAAGAAGAAAGAAAGACAAAAACCAAAAACCAAAAAACAAAATTCCAGAAAAAAAAATTGAAAGACATGTTATTAGGTTATCACCAGCGCCGACGGAAGTTTCAACCGTCGCCGTCGATTCGGTTTCGTCACTAAGGAGGTTTCGGGGTTCGAGGGTTTTGATATCCAACGCCAAAGCCGATACACGAGCGAGGAGGAAGTTATACGAGAAGTTGGCGGTGACGAAATAAAGCGAATTTGAGAGGGAGTTTTGGCATGAGAATCGTGAGGGTGGGGGGTGAGTGGGGGTGGGTGGCGGTAGGGGGGGGGGGATGGGGAGGGGAGGATGGATGAGGGTGGGTGGGGAGAGGAAGGGGAAGGAAGGGAAGGATGGGGTGGGGAAGGAAGGGAAGGATGGGGAGGGGAGGGAAGGATGGGGTGGGGAAAGGGAGGGATGTGGAGGGTGAAGAGGGGAGGGGAGGGAAGGGAAGGATGGGTGTGGGAAGGTAAGATGAAGGGGATAGAAGGGGAAGGTGAGTAGGTTGGAAGGGAATAGAAGGAAAGGAGACGAAAATGGAAAGGAAAAGGGAAGGGAAGGAGAAGGGGATGGAAGGGAAAGGGAAGGAAATAAAGGGGAAATGAAGGGAAGGGAAGACAAGGAAAGGCAAGGAAAAGGGAGAAAGGAAAAGGAAGGGGAAGAGAAGAGAAGAGAAGGCAAGCCAAACGAAAACAAGATACGTAAAGGGAAAGGGATAGGAAGGAAAAG
>NC_091589.1:9585645-9590645 GCF_042767895.1 Penaeus vannamei
CCCATCCTCCCTCCCTCTCTTTCCTTGCCCCTCTCCTTCTCTCCTTCCCTCCCTTCCATCCTCCCTCCTTCTTTCCTTTTCTTCTTCTCTCAATGTACCCCCCCCCCACTCTCTCTCTCTCTTTCTTTCTCTCTCTCTCTCTCTCTGCTCCTCTCCCTCCCTCTCCCTCCCTCCCATCCTCCCTCTCTCTCTCTCTTTCTACACCTCACGCTCCCTCCCAACCTCAATCCCTTTCGCTCCTTACCCCTCTCCCTCCCTACTTCCCTCTCCTCCTCTCTGTCTGTCTGTCTCCCTCCCTCCCTCTCTCTACCCCTCTCCCTCCCTCCTTCCCTCTCCCCCTCTCTCTCGTTTACGGTCATTCTCCCTCTTCCCACTGACCCTCCATCACCCCCCCCTCCTTACCCCTACCCCCCTCTTTCCATCGATAATAGGAGATTGCAAAAAAAGGAAGAATTGAATATTTTTTTATGTTTCTATGGTTCTCTCCCATTTTTTTTTAACCCGTCGGGCACCTAATGGTAGAATACAATTGGTGTAAATGGAGGGAGAGGAAGGGGGAAATGGAATAAATGAAAAAAGGGTGAGAGAGAGAAATGAAAGAAAATATAATAGTACTAACTGTCTCTGCGAAACGGACTTGAAGCGAATGAGAGAATAGAGAGAAAACGGAATAGAATTAACACCGAGAAATGGACGATGTGAGAATGAGAAAGAATGAGCAGTAAAAGAAATGAAATTGCAAAAGACGAACTTAAAAGCGAATGAAGGAGCTGAGAAAAATTACGATAGAATCATTACTGGGAAACGGACGTCAGTGAGAATGAGAAAAAAATGAACAAAAAAGAAATAAATTACAACAGACAAACTTAAAAGCGAACGAAGGAGCTGAGAGAAATTACAATAGAACCAACACTGGGAAACGGGCGTAAGTGCAAATGGAAAAGAATGAAGACTGAAAAAAAACGCAATAAGATAAACAACAGGAATCGAACTTCAAAACGAATAAGGGAACTGAGAGAAACAACAATACGAAATACGAATACGCAAAACAGAAGACTACAAAGAATGAAAGAAACTGCAGTAAGATTAACAATAACAAAAGCAAGAACTGAGAGAAAATGCAAATGAGTTACCACTGGGAAACGGACGTAAAATGCGAGAGAAATTGCAACAAAATTAGCAGTGGGAAACGGACTTACAACCGAATGAGAGAACTGGGAGAAAATACAACAGAATTACCATTTGGGAAATGAACGTAAAAGCAAATGGAAGAGACTAGAAAATTCGAGAAAAAATGCAACATAATTAAAAGTGGAAAACGTACTTAAAAGCGAATGAGAGAACGGAGAAATTGCAATAGAATTACCAATTGAAAAAGGGACGTCAAAGCAACTAGAAGAAACTGGAAAATGCGAGAGATAGTGAAACAAATTGAAATGCGAATGAGAGAACTGGTAGAAAATGCAATAAAATTACAAGTTGGGAGACGAACGTAAAAGTAAACGAAAGAGACAAGAAAATGCGAAAGAAATTTAAACAAAATTAACTTTGGGAAACGAATTCAGTTGCGAATGAGAGAACGGAGAAAATGCAAAAAAAAAGTTGGGATACGAACGTAAATACGAATGGAAAAGTTTAAGAAATACAAGAAAACTGTCACTAAATTAAAAGTGGAAAACGTACTTAAAAGCGAATGAGAGCAGAGGGAGAAAATGCAATAAAATTAACACTTGGAAAACGAAAGTAAAGGCAAATGGATGATAATAATGATGATGGTGATAATAATGATAATAATGATGATAATGATAATAATGATAATAATAATAATAATAATAATAATGATAATAATAATAATAATAATAATAATAATAATAATGATAATAATAATAATAATAATAATAATGATAATAATAATAAAAGAAATAATAATAATAATAGTAATAATAATAGTAATAATAATAATAAAAAAAAAATAATAATAAAAGAAATGATAATAAAAAGTTAATAACAATAATGATAAAAACAATAACATAAATAATAGTAATAACAATGAATGTGATGATAAGAAGAAACAGAAGAAGAAAGAGAAGAGAGAGAAAAGAAGAAGAAGAATCGAAGAAGTGAGAGAAAAGAAGGAGAAGAAGAAGAAGAAGAAAAGAAGTAGTGAGAGAAAAGAAGAAGGAGAAGAAGAAGAATAGAAAAAGAAGAAAGAAGAAAAATAACTAAAATATCAAAGGAGAAAAACGAACGCACGAACACACTCGCCCATAGATAATCCTTTATTATCTATTAATTATCTGTTTATCTATTATTTCTTATCTCTTATTTCCGCGTAAAGCCAGGCCGCCCTCGGTGTCTCGCGAAGGCATACGAGGGACGCCCACGCTGAGATACGGGCGGTGTGGGGTTTCCTTCTCTTCTCCCTCCCTCTCCTCCTCTCTTCTCTTTTTTCCCTTCTATATTGTTGTTCTCTTTTATTTTGATTTTTCTCTCTTCTTTTTTTCCTACGTGATTTTTCGTTTCTTGTCTTTTTTTTTTCTTTCTATTTCTCTCTCTTTCCTCTTCTTTTCATTCTTTTTTCCCTCCTTCCATTTCATTTTCTCTCTATTCCCTCTCCTCCTCTTTTCCCCTTCCTCTCATCCATTTCTTTTATTCCCCTTCGTCCTCTCTCTACCTCTCATCTAGCCCTCTCCATCTCCTCTTTCCCTTCCCTTTATTCATCCTCTTATTCCTCTATTTTCATTTCCCTTTCTTCGCTTCCCCTCCCTTTCCCCTATAAACATCGCCTGCCCCCTTTGTCCTCCCTTTTCGTCCCCTCAACTTTCCCCTCTCCCATTGTCCCTCCTTCTTGTCTTCCCTCCTCTTACTCCCCTTTCTTTCCCTCCTCTTACTCCTCTTTCTTTCCCTCCTCTTACTCCTCTTTCTTTCCCTCCTCTTACTCTTCTTCTTTTCCCTCTTCCTTCCCTTTATTCCTCTTTCGTTCCCTCCTATTACTCCTCTTTCTTTCCCTCCTCTTACTCCTCTTTCTTTCCCTCTTCCCCCCTCTTATTCATCTTTCTTTCCCTCTTCCCTCCTCTTATTCCTCTTTCTTTCCATCTTCCGTCTTCCTTCCCCTTTATCCTATTAACTCTGCTTTCCCCTCTTCCCTCTATCTACTCCCTCTATCCCTCCATCTCTTCCATTACCTCTTCTTTCTCTTCTTCCCTTCCCTTCCTGTTCCCTCTTCCGACCTACCTATAACTCTTCCTTCCCCTTCTTCCCCTCCTCTTTCCTCTATCCTTCCTTTTCTTCTCTCCTCTCTTCCTTCTCTTCCCTCCCCTCTTGACTCTTCCTTCCCCTCCCCCTCCCTCTATCTATTCCCTCTGTCCCTCCCTCTCTTCCCTCCTCTCTTCCTTCTCTTCTTCCCTTCCGCCCCTATCCCCTCTTCCTTCCCCTCCCCTTCCCTCTATCTATTCCCTCTCTTCCCTTCCCTCTTGCTTGTCTTCTTCCCTTCCCTTCCTATTCCCTCTTCCGACCTACCTTACCTCCTTACCTCCTCTCTCGTTTCCCTTCCTCCCCTCCCCCCACCCCCTCCCCAACCTCTCCTTGTCCGTATTACCCCCACTAGGTAAAAGAAAAAAGAAAAAGAAAAAGAGAAAAACAAAGTAAAAAACGAAAAATGATAAAATAAAAAGAAAAAAATAAATAAAAATAAAAAGAAGAAAAAAAATAAAAAGCAAAAGCAAAAGCAAAAGAAACAAAAAGGAAAAGAAACAAAAAGAAAAAGAAACAAAAAGAAAAAGAAAAAAAGAAAAAGAAAAAAAAGAAAAAAGAAAAGAAAAAAAACTTTCGCACCTTCGGCCTCCCAAGGCTAAAAGATTCGCAACCTCCCCCTCCCCCCTCCTTCCCTCAACCCCCCTCCATCCCCCCCCTCCTTCCCCCCCCTTCAAAGAATACCGTTGGTGGGAGAAGAATTCTTCCGCAAAGGTCCTGGGCATGATGGGGGGAGGGGGGGGAGGGGGAGGTGGTGGGGGGGGCAGGGATGGGAGGGAAGGAGGGGGTAGGTATGTAAGTAGGAAGGTAGGAGGGTATGGGTGGGTAGGGAAGGAGGGGGTAGGTAGGTAGGAAGGGAGATGGGTAAGTAGGTAGGGAGGTGGAGGGGAGGGAGGGATGGGTAAGGCAGGAGGGTAGGAGGAGGGGTAGGAAGAGGATAGGAGGGGGGAGGAGGGGGGGAGGGGGTAGGAGGGTAGGAAGAGGGGAGGGTATACAACGTGGCTATAAAGACGGTAGATAGTAGGAAGGGGGGAGGGGGGTAGAGAGAGAGAGAGAGAGAGAGAGAGAGAGAGAGAGAGAGAGAGAGAGAGAGAGAGAGAGAGAGAGAGAGAGAGACAGACAGACAGAGAGAGAGAGAGAGAGAGAGAGAGCGACAGAGAGAGACAGATAGATAGATAGATAGACAGACAGATAGATAGATAGACAGACAGATAGATAGATAGATAGACAGACAGATAGATAGATAAATAGATAAATAGATAGATAGACAGGTAGAGAGAGAGACAGAGAGAAAGAGACAGAGATAGACAGATAGATAGATAAATAGACAGACAGACAAAGATAGATAGATAGATAGAGAGACAGAGAGAGAGAGAGTAGGGAGAGGGGGGAGGGGGGTGGGAGGAGGCTTCACACTGCGGCCTCCACCTTGCGGTTTTTCCCGCTGCCGTAATTAGCATAAATGACTCTCGACCGTCGGAAATTGGCGCGCAAAAGTGGAGAGCGAAAAGGAAAGAAAAATAAAAGAGATAGCCATCTTTTACACAGGATTTCCCCCCTCCCTCCCCCTCTCCCCCTCCTCGTCCTCGTCGTCGCCCCCCCCCCGTCTTGAACTTTCTCGCTTTCTCCAACTTTATTTTCATTTTTAATTAATTAATTCATTTTTTAATTCTTGTTTTTTGTTTTTATTTATTTATTTATTTATTTTTAAAATTCTTGGTTTTTGTTTGTTTTATTTTTACTTATTT
>NC_091589.1:9615645-9620645 GCF_042767895.1 Penaeus vannamei
TGTTAGGATTTATCTTTTTATTTTTTATTTATTTTTCTTTTTTTAATTTTTATTTTTTGGAAATGTTGTTCTTTTAGTGTTTATCTTTTTATTTTTTTTCCATTTCATTTGATTATTTCATCTTTTTATTTTTTTAGGAAAGGTATAAATTTAAGTTTTATGGATGTTCATGATTTGTTAAACTTTGATGATTATATGTTTTTCTGTTTACTTCTAGAAAAAATATAGCAATATTATGCAATACGAAATAAATTTTGACACCATCATTACAATCCCCAAATGCAAATAATGATAATGATAATGATAATGGTAATGATAATGACAATAATAATAATGATAATGATGATAATGATAATGGTGATGATGATAATGATAATGGTAATGATGATAATGGTAATAATGATAATAATAACGATAATAATGATAATTATAACGATAATAATGATAATAATGATGACAATAATAATGATAATAATGATGACAATAATAATGATAATAATGATGACAATAATAATGATAATAATGATAACAATAATAATGATAACAATAACAATGATAACAATAATAATGATAACAATAATAATGATAACAATAATAATGATAACAATAATAATGATAACAATAATAATGATAATAATGATAACAATAATAATGATAATAATGATAACAATAATAATGATAATAATGATAACAATAATAATGATAATAATGATACAAAATAATAATCAAATTATCAAATTAGGTTACACCACATCCCGCATAAAAAACAAAAGGAGTTAATTACCCACGAACAAAAGATAAAAAATAAAAAGATAACACAACACTCTCACGTTATGTAACAAGTCCGTGTTAAGTCAAATAACACCTGTATGACAAGGCAGGTAAAACAGGGGCGGTGTGCGCTACCTCATTACCTGTTTCATCACACACGCACACACACACATACATATACATATATATATATATATATATATATATATATATATATATATATATATATGTATATATGTATATATATATGTATATATATATATATATATATATATATATATATATATGCATATATATATATATATATATATATATATATATATATATATATATATATATATATATGCATATATATATATATATATATATATATATATATATATATATATATATATATATATAGATAGATAGATAGATAGATAGATAGAAGAAAAAAAAAATATATATGCATATATATATATGCATATATATATATATATATATATATATATATATATATATATATATATATATATATATATATATATAGATAGATAGATAGATAGATAGATAGATAGATAGATAGATAGATAGATAGATAGATAGATAGATAGATAGATAAATAGATAGATAGATAGATAGATAGATAGATAGATAGATTTAGATATAGATATATATACATTTGTAATTACGCATTTGTGTGTAAGAATAAAAACACATACATATATACACACACTGACACAAACAAACAAACACGGCCAGAAACAAATTTTTAGACGAATTCACCTGACTACTTCAGCTCCTGATTGTAATTTGATAAAAAAAAGGTTTAGGTCCGAGGGAGATAATGGCGAAGTAATTTTGGGTTCGTAGCCCCTATGATAACATCAGCTGATGACAGATTAACAAAACTGAAACAAAATTAATGACACTTGATGTTGGCGAGTAAGGTTCCTTTTTTTATTTACATGTTTAATGTTTATCCTCATTCGGGAGATATTTGGGTGATAAAAATGGAGAAATTAGGGAGGTATTTGGTTGATAAAAAATGGAGATTTTTTTTTTTTTTTTGGCTGAGAGTCGAATTTTTGAAGTTTTTAAATTTCGTAGGATTTTATGAGATCAAATTGGCAAATGCGTGAAAAAAATAGTTATGGTAATATTAAAAATTGTTATATAGTTTTTTTCCTTTTTTCACCCCCACTCCTCTATAACCTATATCTAATTTTAAATTCTATTTTCTACCTTCATGTCTCTACTTCCTATCTTTAATCTCTATATTCCCCATCCCCCACTATTTCTCCTTCTTTCCCCTTCTATATTCCTCCACAATTCCATCTTCTAATTCTTATCCTTCCAATTTCTTCCTCTCTCCTCTCTCCCTCTTCCCCCACCAAATCACCATCCTTCTTCTCTCCCTTTCACTCTCCCCATCCCATCCCCCTCCACACTTTTCCCTCCTCCTCCCCCTCCCAATCCCCATCTTTCTTCCCTCCCCTCCAATCCCCCTCTTTCTTCCTTCCCCCTCCCCCCCACCTCCTCCTCCTCCATCCCACCTCCCTTCTTCCTTCCCCATCCTCCCCTCCCCAACCTACCCCCACCCTCCCCCATTCTCCTCCTTTCCATCCTTCCTTCCTTCCTAATCCTTGTCCCTCCTCCTTCCTCCTTCTCCCACCCCCACCCCCTCCTTCCTCCCACCCCCACCCCCTCCTCCGCCGGCGCCAAGGAGCTGAAATCCGGTCTGATTAGGTCCCGGATGTTCTGATTTTTGCGGGGGTGGGAGGAGGGGAGGGTGGGGGGAGGATATATCTATAGAAAACGAAAACATTTTAATTTATTTGTGTTTTTGGGTTGTTTACGAATTTATTTTTATTTGGGTATTATATTGTTTGTTTTGATGTTTTGTGTATGTATCTTTTCTATATTTATTAATTCATCCATCTGTTCATATAAACACACGCACTCACATAAATATACAGAAACACACACACACATACATTCACACTTACACACACACACACACACATACCCACATACCCCCCCGCCACACACACATACCCACATACTCCCCTTCCCACACACACACATACCCCCCCCCCACCACCCCCACACACAATTTCCCCTTTCACGAAAACCGAAAAAAAAACTTGACCAGCAAAGTCCGCTCCCAGACGCGCCGCAAAGTCCCCTGAGGTTACTGACTTCGCAAAGATATCGATCGAGAAGAGACGAAGGGGAGTCAGCCAGCGTGCTTCCTTCCGGTACCTGTCCTGGCCAGGTAGGGGCGGGGACAGGTGAGTTGCTGAGGGGGCGCGTCTGGTCGTTGCTGGGTGTACTTGAAGTCTAACAAATTAAATTAAACCTGACTTGACTTAACCGGACCGGACCTAACTTCACTTAATCTAAGCTAATTTCACTCAACCTAAGCTAACTTCACTCAATTTAACTTAACCAAGCTAACTTCACTCAACCTAAGCTAATTTCACTCAATCTAACTTAAGCTAACTTCACTCAACCTAATTTAACCTAAGCTTACTTCACTCAAGCTGACTTAACCTAAGCTAACTTCACTTAACCTAACTTAACCTAAGCTAACTTCACACAACCTAACTTAACCTAAGCTAACTTCACTCAACCTAATCACTTAACCTAACCTAGTTTCACTTAACCAAACCTAATTTATCCAAACAACTTAACTTTACCTAACCGAACCTAACTTTACATAACCTAACCCACCAACTTTACCTAGTCTAACCTCACTTAACTTAACCTACACTAACTCAACCCAACCCAACCTTTAACATGCGGGTGAATTACAAGTATACACACATACACACATGCATACACACAACCATAGAGGCAGACATACAGACACAGGTGAAAGAGTCATATAAGGTCCTTTTCGTGCAGGTAAGTATGCCTATTGAGTATGTATACCTTGAAATTGGATTATACGAAAGAATTATACAAAATATATACTGCAGGTGAAACATACCTTGAAAAAGTGGATTAGTTATTCAGAGGGCATATGACAAGGTGAATTTTGAGGTAAATGTACATACAGGTAAGAACATCTATTTGTCATTAATAAATATAAAAAACAGGTAAGAACACCTATTTGTCATTAATAAATATAAAAAACAGGTAAGAACACCTATTTGTCATTACTAGATAGTAAAAAAGAACAGGTAAGAACACCTATTTGTCATGACTAAATATTAAAAAATATATTTCAAAACAGTAGCTATTTCAAGATAGAAGAAGCTATCGTTTTGTTTATTCCTATGTAAGAAAAATGACTCGAAATACAAGCTTAATCATACAAGAAAAAATAATAAAGAAAGAAAGAAAAAAAAAATCAAAGTTGAGTTTCAGGTAAATAAACAGGTAAATATTTTTTTTTTATTCCTGTGAGTGAAACATACTTTGAAATAATATTTAAAAATCATACAAATACAAGGTGTAACTCGGGTCAAATAAGTGATATATTTTGAAAATCTAGATACACAATATTCTGTACTAAGAATGTTATAAGTTATAGAATTTGACTTATTTTTTGGAAAATAAGATGTTTTATGTACATATTTATCAAACTTTTTCGATACCATACTTTTGAAATTTATTATTATTACCAGTTATTGTTATTAATATCATTACTATTATTATTATTATTGTTATTATTATTATTATTATTATTATTATTATTATTATTATTATTATTATTATTATTATTATCATTATTATCATTATTATCATCATTATCATTATTATCATTATTATTATTATTATTATCATTATTATTATTATCATTATTATTATTATTATTATTATTATTATTATTATTATTATTATTATTATTATTATTATTATTATTATTATCATCATCATTATTATTATTTTCATTATTATTATTATCATTATTATTATTATCATTATTATAATTATCATTATTATTATTATTATTATTATTATCATTATTATTATCATTATTATTATTATTATTATTATTATTATTATTATTATTATTATCATTATTATTATCATCATCATTATTATTATTATCATCATTATTACAGTTATCATTATTATCATTATTATAATAATTATTATCCTTTTTTTTCTTTTTTTGTCCATAGATGAAATTTCTACCGGTGATTTCAAACCTTATCAAACTGTTAGAAATGATTCAAATTAACTTTCCATCGGAAGGAAACTAAGGTAATGTAGCCTCGAACGTCAATCAAAATCCA
>NC_091589.1:9628145-9630645 GCF_042767895.1 Penaeus vannamei
GTGTGTTGTAGCTGTTGTTGTTTGGTGTGTGTGTTGTTGTTTGGTGTGTGTGTTGTTGTTGTTGTTTGGTGTGTGTGTTGTTGTTGTTGTTTGGTGTGTGTGTTGTAGCTGTTGTTTAGTGTGTGTTGTAGCTGTTGTTGTTTGGTGTGTGTGTTGTTGTTTGGTGTGTGTGTTGTAGCTGTTGTTTAGTGTGTGTGTTGTAGCTGTTGTTGTTTGGTGTGTGTGTTGTTGTTTGGTGTGTGTGTTGTTGTTGTTGTTTGGTGTGTGTGTTGTTGTTGTTGTTTGGTGTGTGTGTTGTTGTTGTTGTTTGGTGTGTGTGTTGTTGTTGTTGTTTGGTGTGTGTGTTGTTGTTGTTGTTGTTTGGTGTGTGTGTTGTTGTTGTTTGGTGTGTGTGTGTGTTGTTGTTGTTTGGTGTGTGTGTTGTTGTTGTTGTTGTTTGGTGTGTGTGTTGTTGTTGTTGTTGTTTGGTGTGTGTGTTGTAGTTGTTGTTAGGTGTGTGTGTTGTTGTTGTTTGGTGTGTGTGTTGTTGTTGTTTGGTGTGTGTGTTGTTGTTGTTTGGTGTGTGTGTTGTAGTTGTTGTTTGGTGTGTGTTGTAGTTGTTGTTTGGTGTGTGTGTGTTGTTGTTTGGTGTGTGTGTTGTTGTTGTTGTTTGGTGTGTGTGTTGTAGTTGTTGTTTGGTGTGTGTGTTGTTGTTGTTGTTTGGTGTGTGTGTTGTAGTTGTTGTTAGGTGTGTGTGTTGTTGTTGTTGTTTGGTGTGTGTGTTGTTGTTGTTGTTGTTTGGTGTGTGTGTTGTTGTTGTTTGGTGTGTGTGTTGTTGTTGTTTGGTGTGTGTGTTGTTGTTGTTTGGTGTGTGTGTTGTTGTTGTTTGGTGTGTGTGTTGTTGTTGTTTGGTGTGTGTGTTGTTGTTGTTGTTTGGTGTGTGTGTTGTTGTTTGGTGTGTGTGTTGTTGTTGTTTGGTGTGTGTGTTGTTGTTTGGTGTGTGTTGTTGTTGTTGTTTGGTGTGTGTGTTGTTGTTGTTGTTTGGTGTGTGTGTTGTTGTTGTTGTTTGGTGTGTGTGTTGTTGTTGTTTGGTGTGTGTGTTGTAGTTGTTGTTAGGTGTGTGTGTTGTTGTTGTTTGGTGTGTGTGTTGTAGTTGTTGTTGTTGTTTGGTGTGTGTGTTGTTGTTGTTGTTTGTGTGTGTGTGGTGATTGTTTGTGTGTGTTGTTGTTGTTTGGTGTGTGTGTTGTTGTTGTTTGGTGTGTGTGTTTTTGTGGTTTGGTGTGTGTGTTGTTATTGTTGTTGTTTGGTGTGTGTTGTTATTGTTGTTGTTTGGTGTTGTGTGTTGTTGTTGTTGTTTGGTGTGTGTGTTGTTGTTGTTGTTAGGTGTGTGTGTTGTTGTTTGGTGTGTGTGTTGTAGTTGTTGTTTGGTGTGTGTGTGTTGTTGTTGTTTGGTGTGTGTGTTGTTGTTGTTGTTTGGTGTGTGTGTTGTTGTTTGTGTGTGTGTGTTGTTGTTGTTTGGTGTGTGTTGTTGTTGTTGTTTGTTGTGTGTGTTGTTGTTGTTGTTTGGTGTGTGTGTTGTTGTTGTTTGGTGTGTGTGTTGTTGTTGTTGTTTGGTGTGTGTTGTTATTGTTGTTGTTTGGTGTGTTGTTATTGTTGTTGTTTGGTGTGTGTGTTGGTGTTGTTGTTTGGTGTGTGTGTTGTTGATGTGGTTTGGTGTGTGTGTTGTTGTTGTTGTTTGGTGTGTGTGTTGTAGTTATTGTTTGGTGTGTGTGTTGTTGTTGTTGTTTGGTGTGTGTGTTGTTGTTGTTGTTTGATGTGTGTGTTGTTGTTGTTTGATGTGTGTGTTGTTGTTTTTGTTTGGTCTGTATGTTGTTATTGTTGTTGTTTGTTGTGTGTGTTGTTGTTGTTTGGTGTGTGTGTTGTTGTTGTTGTTTGGTGTGTGTGTTGTTGTTGTTGTTTGGTGTGTGTGTTGTTGTTGTTGTTTGGTCTGTGTGTTGTTATTGTTGTTGTTTGGTGTGAGTGTCTCATTAAAAATTGGAAGCTTTTTTCTCTAAACGAATCTAAACTTAAGACAACATGGATATAAAGGCAATATTTCCTTGTCAGCCACGCCCGCGCAGTGGGAGTGACCACGTGTGATACACCTTTTTACGCTTGCTTTGAACAATTGATCATTTGCTTTCATTAAAAAATTGTATTGACAATATTTTATTCGCTTTCAAATATTTTTTTTAATCCATTCAACAATAAGATTTAACAATCTACGAAACTATTAAAAAACCTTGTATTTCAGATTGCTTTCACTTCCAAAAACCTTTCAACAATGCGACTGAAACAATCATTATAAACAAATTCAACAATCGATGTAAACCGACATTTCTCTCGAAATTCCGACGCGACTGAAAACCGACAGCAAAGCTTCTGCAACTGTACAGAGAGGAAGAGGGGAAAAGAGAGAGGAAGAAGGGAAAGAGAGAGAGGAAGAGGGGAAAGAGAGAGAGGAAGAGGGGAAAGAGAGAGA
>NC_091589.1:9635645-9653145 GCF_042767895.1 Penaeus vannamei
ACGTTATGCATGAGTGGATGAAATATTATGCACTGGAAAATTATAATTAGATACAAAAAAAAACAATATCAAACTAATATATATGAAATGAGAATTACAGTAGTTATAAAATTCACAACCAGATTAACTAATTATCACTTTTGCAGAAGAAACTAATTCATTGCAAATTCGTATCTCTAATAATATCGCGTGTATTAATCTAATTTTCATGATTTAATCTCAGAAAAAAACAAAATGTTAAATTCATATCCACAAAGTCGTATAAAAACCTGAATGTACAAAAAACGAAATAGATTAACTGATCCACTTCTCCAACGGAAACGACTCAACCTAGGTCACGATAGGTCACCTAGACTGGCACCCTGGCTAGCACAAGACCTGGGAAAGGTGTGTTGAGGGTCAGCTGTTGAAATTCACAGGTCATCTTAATTAACTAACGACTGTGAATTAATTCTACTTTGGAGATTGTTGTATTAGTCATCATAAGATTTAGATTTAATAATGGCAGTTTTATCGAAGTAAAATCCTACTTTTACCATTCAAAATGCTATATGTATCTATTATATGATATTACGCTAGAAATTGATTAAAACATCTTCTAATTAACAATTACAATCATTCGCAGACACTTTAAATATCACAAACTAGCTAATTACCCCACGTTGAAAAAGCATTGCATCTTGGGTCAGAGCAGGTCAGGGCTTGGGGCAGGTGTGTCACGGGTCAAGGAAAGTTACACGCTAAAATTCACACATTGGACAAACTTGATCCATGCAACTTGCTAAGATTTCATATTCATTCATTCATTCATTGCCAACAAGAGAGTAATTCATGCTGATAATAGTTATGTACTTTTTACTCACTGAGAGGAACTTGTACATACTCATAATCACATAAACATGCATTTTGTCATTAAGTATTGCTTGTCTGTCCATAATAATTTCCGAAATTCTATATAATTATGTGCGCTATGAAAAATAATATATAATCAAATTAATTATCATCGACTTGTTTGCATTTACCGGTTGTTAGAAAAAATAGAGACTAAGAAATATTTCTAAATTGAAAAAATATAATCGGTAAAAAGTATTGATTAACAGGATATGTAAATGATATAAAAAAATATGTAAACTGGACAAGAATGATTCGTTTCTAGATAAATTATATGGCTAATGCAATCATTATTTTGTCGAATTAACATGCAATTTACTCGGCAATTGCAATACCTATTTTCAATTCACTTAAAATCACTTTTATGTCCTTCGCTCTATCAATGAAATGATAAAAGACCCACCCAAATTACGTTACAATTACAGCATCTTATTCTCATAGAAATAAAGTTCAGATTAAATATATATCACAAATTAAGTACACAAATAATTAATGGAAAAAACACTCTACCGTGTTGATACTAGTAGCAAAACAACACAAACGTAGATATGGCTTGAAAGATAATGATGACTGGCAGGTTGACCTATGCTGCCCTCGATTGGCCCTCAATGCCCTGGTCAGGTGCCACGGGGGGTTGGGCAGGTGGCCACCGTGGCGCCAGAGAACTGACTTTGTTTTTACTTTTTTGTCTGTTGTAATTATTAATTTTATATCCATGCTTATATAATATGAGTGAATAATCGTTGCAGATTTTTGTCATATGTAAAGATTTTTTATTATATTACTTTTTTTTCTTTCTATCATTTTCATAGAAATCGATTAATAAATATGCTTGTGTCTTGGAAGGTCGTGCGTCCATACTTCATTATGCTAATTACCAGGACCTAATACACAGCCTTGTGTTTATATAGAAGACTATTTAATTGAATTTAATAGATACTAATTAAAGATACCTGATGTTCAGAAACCATTAATCTTATTTACTAACCTTCACTACTATCCAAATTAAAGTCCTAAAATTGTTATGTCATTCATACAGATATAAAATTTTGATTAGTGTAATAGAATTAAAGTCATAGTCAAGACTTTGATTATCTTGAAAAAAGTCACAAACAAAATCACAATTATCTTTCTTACGGAAACGACTCATCCTAGGTCACGATAGGTCACCTGGACTGGCACCCTGGCTAGCACAAGACCTGGGAAAGGTGTGTCGAGGGTCAGCCGTTGGCATTCGCAGGTCATCTTAATTAACTAACGACTGTAAATGGGCTCAATTGTGGAGAATACTAATTGTTTTTTATATTATTCACACTTCACATTGTACATGTTGCATGGACACTTTTATATTTACAGTTGCAGTGCAGTCGATTGGAAGTAAAACAGTTGTTTGCAGTTGTTCAATATATCATGGTGGGTTAGAAAGATGAATAGGCGCGCACACACACACACACACACACACACACACACACACACACACACACACACACACACACACACACACACACACACACACACACACACACACACACACACACACACATACACATACACACACACACACATTTACTATATATTATAGTTTACTTATATCTATAATAATCTTTCATGTTTTCAAAATTCTAAAGTAAACTTAGCAACATCATTATATCCATAAAACCATGCAAGCCTCCAGAACACTTAGGAGATAATGATGACTGGCAGGTTGACCTATGGTGCCCTCGATTGGCCCTCAATGCCCTGGTCAGGTGCCACGGGGGGTTGGGCAGCAGGACACCGTGGCGCCAGAGAACTGTCTGTTTTCATTTACTATTTTTTTGCATCTTATAATGTCGACATGATTCGCAAATTGACAACATAATTAGTGACTGGTAATTATAAATGACATACCAAGGTAGACAATAACGTTTATATTATTAATTGAGAAAAAATCGTGTATCATATAAAGAAAGTTGTCTGGCGCCAGGGTGTCATCGTGCCCAACGCCCGTGGCACCTGATCAGGGCATTGAGGGCCAATCGAGGGCATCATAGGTCAACCTGCCAGTCATCATTATCTTCTAAGTCGTTTCTGCGTTAGTATTACTTGTTAATTTGTGTTTTATACGCATTTAATCTAAAATAATTTTCTACGAGACTGACGCAATTAACGTAACGCAGGTAAAGCACTAATATACAGGTAAAATAGCAATTATGAAGAGATTGAACATTCATAACTACTGGAAGTGTTTCCGCTGATGACTTGTTCGCTTGTTTGAGGAACTGTGGTTTCTACACGTGTTTTATTGGAAATTAGGAACCATCATTTCTTCATTTTTTACACGTGTTTTATTGGAAATTAGGAACCATCATTTCTTCATAAGGCAATGAGCATGCCAATTTAAAAATAACGGTGGAAATACCTCGTTTGTATTAACCAATTTATGAACAGGTTATACATCTTTATTGTATCTTAACCATACAACGCATTATGTACATATTAATGGTGAACTGCATTCCTAAAAAAGACATTCAAATCTACGCAAAAATAATAATTAAGACTCAAATCTACGCAAAAATTATGATTATTATTAATAATAATTATACATAACCACGATGTTAGCAATTAATTCTAGATCCCAATCGTAATCTTCAAATTTAATCCTGGTTATTGCGCGATCTGGGTTAATTTAGTCATAGGTCATGATAGGTCAGCTGACATTACACAACTATTTCTGGAGACTCCAATTGCAATTTATATTAACAACAAAAGTCCAAGTATGTAGAAGGAATGGAGAATGAAAGAATTAACTACAGTAATCATTTGTCTATGTATTTTCTACCAACCTATGTTTACTGATTTTGAATGTATAATAGGCGAACGTAAGTGAAGGTTTATATCAAGGTGTAGATTATTAATGGAGATTTAATGATACAAAAAGGTCATATCACCTCATCTTGGGAGGAAATGGAAAAGGTGAATAGGGGTCACCTGGTTACAGGAGGGATTTCGGGAATGTGGTATTTTTGCTCTCTCTCTCTCTCTCTCTCTCTCTCTCTCTCTCTCTCTCTCTCTCTTTCTCTCCGTCTCTGTCTGTCTGTCTCTCTGACTGTCCGTTTCTCTTTATCTCTGTCTCTCTGACTGTCCGTTTCTCTTTATCTCCGTCTCTGTCTGTCTGTCCGTTTCTCTTTATATCCGTCTCTGTCTGTCTGACTGTATCTCTCTCTCTGTCTCTGTCTGTCTGTCTGTATCTCTCTCTCTCTCTCTCTCTCTCTCTCTCTCTCTCTCTCTCTCTCTCTCTCTCTCTCTCTCTCTCTCCTAAAGGGAGTTGTCTGGCGCCACGGTGGCCTCCTACCCAACCCCCCGTGGCACCTGATGAGGGCATTGAGGGCCAATCGAGGGCATCATAGGTCAACCTGCCAATCATCATTATCTCCAAATTGTTCTGTAGGCCTATATTATTTTCTCAATCTAATTCAACCGCCAAGGTTTGTTGTTAATAATCACAAGAAAACAATGAGCTACAATAATTACAAACCAGACCTGAATGAGTTGTTGGAGGATATTTTGATTTGGGAACGAGGAACTTTAAGAATAAATAAATAATAAACAAAAATTACAGTTACTTATATGTTAAATAAATGCTATTCCTAACTTCGGCCGATGCAAAAATATTTTCTTTTATAATGAGTATCTTAAAAATATAAACACAACTAAGTACATTTATGTCCTTTTCTTTCCTCTTGAATGTTCATTTATCATATGTGTTAATTGAATAGCCACGCATGCGGTAAACAATATTAGGAAACAATTAGTATTTTCCAAATTAGAAATCATTTATAGTCGTTGGCTAATGAAGATGACCTGCGAATTCCAACGGCTGACCCTCAACACACCTTCCCCAGGTCTTGTGCTAGCCAGGGTGCCAGTCCAGGTGACCTATCGTGACCTAGCATGAGTCGTTTCCGTTTGAGAAGTGGATCAGTTGATCTATTATTTTTTTTATTCAGTGTTTTATACGACTTTGTGGGTATGAATTTAACATTTTGATTTTTTTCTGCGATTAAATAACGAAAATGAGATTAATACACGCGATTTTATGGCAATGTCAGAGATACGAATTTCAGAGACTGACATTTCTTCACACACACACACACACACACACACACACACACACACACACACACATATATATATATATATATATATATATATATATATATATATATATATATATATATATACATACATGGATAGATAGATAAAAAGATAGATATATACCGTGTTTGTCTGTGTGTAGATTTCATATAATTTTGAATTAGTCATGTTCCATATATTTTGCTTACTATATCTATAGTTTACTTATATCTATAATAATCTTATATATATTAATAATTCAAAATTCTATAAGGTAAACTTTGGAACATCATTATATCAATAAAACCATGTATACCTACAGAACACATAGGAGATAATGATGACTGGCAGGTTGACCTATGATGCCCTCGATTGGCCCTCAATGCCCTGGTCAGGTGCCACAGGGGGTTGGGCAGCAGGACACAGGGGCGCCAGAGAACTGCTTTTGTTTATATATACTTTTTTTGCATCTTATAATGTCGACATGATTCGCAAATTAACAATGAAACATAATTAGTGACTGGTAATTTTAAATAACTAATAACAAGGTAGACAATAACGTTTATATTATTAACTGAGAAAAAATCGTGTATCAGATAAAGGGAGTCCTGTGGCGCCACGGTGTCATCGTGCCCAACGCCCGTGGCACCTGACCAGGGCATTGAGGGCCAATCGAGGGCATCATAGGTCAACCTGCCAGTCATCATTATCTTTGATGTCATTTCTGCGTAAGTATTATTTGCTAATTTGTGTTTATACGCATTTAATCTAAAATAATTTTCTATGAGACTTTGACGCAGTTAACGTAACGCAGGTAAATCACTAATATACAGGTAAAAATAGCAATTATGAAGAGACTGAACATTCATAACTACTGGAAGTGTGTTTCCGCTGATGACTTGTTCGCTTGTTTGAGGAACTGGTTTTTACACTTGTGTTTTATTGGAAATTAGGAACCATCATTTCTTCATAAGGCAATGAGCTTGCCAATTTAAAAACAATGGTGGAAATACCTGGTTTGTATTATCCAATTTATGAACAGGTTATACATCTTTGTTGTATCTTAACCATACAACGCATTATGTACAGATTAATAGTGAACTGCATTCTGAAACAAGACATTCAAATCTACGCAAAAATAATAATTAATAATAATAATTATACATAACCACGATGTTAGCAATTAATTCTAGATCCCAATCGTTATCTGCAAATGGAATCCTAGTTATTGCGCAATCTGGGTTAATTTAGTCATAGGTCATGATAGGTCAGCAATTTATATCAACAAAAAAGTCTAAGTATGTAGAAGGAAAGGAAAATAAAAGTAATTATGTCTATGTATCTTCTACCAAAGAGAACTCTTAAACCTATGTTTACGGATTTTGAATGTATAATAGGCGAACGTAAGTGAAGGTTTATATCAAGGTGTAGATTGTTAATATAGTTTTTTTTAATACAAAAAGGTCATATCACCTCATCTTGGGAGGAAATGGAAAAGGTGAATAAGGGTCACCTGGTTACAGGAGGGACTTCGGGAATGTGGCATTTTTGCTCTCTCTCTCTCTCTCTCTCTCTCTCTCTCTCTCTCTTTCTCTCCGTCTCTGTCTGTCTGTCTCTCTGTCTGTCCGTTTCTCTTTATCTCCGTCTCTGTCTGTCTGTCTGTCTGTCTGTCTGTCTCTGTCTCTCTCCACGGTGGCCTCCTACCCAACCCCCCGTGGCACCTGATCAGGGCATTGAGGGCCAATCGAGGGCATCATAGGTCAACCTGCCAATCATCATTATCTCCAAATTGTTCTGTAGGCCTATATTATTTTCTCAATCTAATTCAACCGCCAAGGTTTGTTGTTAATAATCACAAGAAAACAATGAGCTACAATAATTACAAACCAGATCTGAATGACAATTGAAAAGGGAGTTTCTCCTGTCACGAGCTGTTCGAGGATGTTTTGATTTGGGAACGAGGAACTTTAAGAATAAACAGTAAAAAACTATTTCTGGAGACTCCAATTGCAATTTATATTAACAACAAAAGTCTAAGTATGTGGAAGGAATGGAGAATGAAAGAATTAACTACAGTAATTATCTGTCTATGTATCTTCTACCAAAGAGAACTCTTAAACCTATGTTTACGGATTTTGAATGTATAATAGGTGAACAAGGATAAAAAAAACGAAATTACAGTTTCTTATATGTTAAGTAAATGCTATTCCTAACTTCGGCCGATGCAAAAATATTTTCTTTTATAATGGGTATCTTTAAAATATAAACACAACTAAGTATATTTATGTCCTTTTCTTTCCTCTTGAATGTTCATTTATCATATGTGTTGATAAAGAATAGCCACAAGGTGTAGATTGTTAATATAGTTTTTTAATACAAAAAGGTCATATCACCTCATCTTGGGAGGAAATGGAAAAGGTGATTAGGGGTCACCTGGTTATAGAAGGACTTCGGGAATGTGGCATTTTTGCTCTCTCTCTCTCTCTCTCTCTCTCTCTCTCTCTCTCTCTCCGTCTCTGTCTGTCTGTCTCTCTGTCTGTCCGTTTCTCTTTATCTCCGTCTCTGTCTGTATCTCTCTGTCTCTGTATGTCTGTCTCTCCCAAAGGAAGTTGACTGGCGCCACGGTGGCCTCCTGCCCAACCCCCGTGGCACCTGATCAGGGCATTGAGGGCCAATCGAGGGCATCATAGGTCAACCTGCCAATCATGATTATCTCCAAATTGTTCTGTAGGCCTATATTATTTTCTCAATCTAATTCAACCGTCAAGGTTTGTTGTTAATAATCACAAGAAAACAATGAGCTACAATAATTACAAACCAGATCTGAATGATAATCGAAAAGGGAGTTTCTCCTGTCACGAGCTGTTCGAGGATGTTCTGATTTGGGAACGAGGAACTTTAAGAATAAATAGTAAAAAACTATTTCTGGAGACTCCAATTGCAATTTATATTAACAACAAAAGTCTAAGTATGTAGAAGGAATGGAGAATGAAAGAATTAACTACAGTAATTATCTGTCTATGTATCTTCTACCAAAGAGAACTCTTAAACCTATGTTTACGGATTTTGAATGTATAATAGGTGAACGAGGATAAAAAAAAACGAAATTACAGTTTCTTATATGTTAAATAAATGCTATTCCTAACTTCGGCCGATGCATAAATATTTTCTTTTATAATGGGTATCTTTAAAATATAAACACAACTAAGTACATTTATGTCCTTTTCTTTCCTCTTGAATGTTCATTTATCATGTGTGTTAATAAATGAAAAGCCACACATGCGGTAAACAATATTAGGAAACAATTAGTATTTTCCAAATTAGAAATCATTTATAGTCGTTAGCTAATGAAGATGACCTGCGAATCCCAACGGCTGACCTTCGACACACCTTTCCCAGGTCTTGTGCTAGCCAGGGTGCCAGTCCAGGTGACCTATCGTGACCTAGGTTGAGTCGTTTCCGTTGGAGAAGTGGATCAGTTAATCTATTTTTTTTTGTTGTATATTCAGTGTTTTATACGACTTTGTGGATATGATTTTTTTTCTGCGATTAAATTATGAAAATGAGATTAATACACGCGATTTTATGGCAATGTCAGAGATACGAATTTCAGAGACTGGCATTTCTTCACACACACACACACACACACACACACACACACACACACACACACACACACACACACACACACACACACATATATATATATATATATATATATATATATATATATATATATATGTATATATATATACATGGATAGATAAAAAGATAGATATATACCGTGTTTGTCTATGTGTAGATTTCATATTTTTTAATTAGTCATGTTCCATATAGTTTGCTTACTATATCTATAGTTTACTTATATCTATAATAATCTTATATATAATAATAATTCTATAAGGTAAACTTTGGAACATCATTATATCAATAAAACCATGCAAGCCTCCAGAACATTTAGGAGATAATGATGACTGGCAGGTTGACCTATGATGCCCTCGATTGGCCCTCGATGCCCTGGTCAGGTGCCACGGGGGTTGGGCAGGAGGGCACAGGGGCGCCAGAGAACTGCTTTTGTTTATATTTACTATTTTTTTGCATCTTATAATGTCATGATTCGCAAATTAACAACTAAACATAATTAGTGACTGGTAATTATAAATGACTAATAACAAGATAGACAATAACGTTTATATTATTAATTGAGAAAAAATCGTGTATCAGATAAAGGAAGTTCTCTGGCGCCACGGTGTCATCGTGCCCAACCCCCGTGGCACCTGATGAGGGCATTGAGGGCCAATCGAGGGCATCATAGGTCAACCTGCCAGTCATCATTATCTTCTAAGTCGTTTCTGCGTTAGTATTATTTGTTAATTTGTGTTTTCTGCGCATTTAATCTAAAATAAATTTCTATGAAAATTTGACGAATATAACACAGGTAAGTCACTAATATACAGGTAAAAATAGCAATTATGAAGAGATTGAACATTCATAACTACTGGAAGTTGTTTCCGCTGATGACTTGTTCGCTTGTTTGAGGAACTGTGGTTTCTACACTTGTGTTTTATTGGAAATTAGGAACCATCATTTCTTCATTTTTTACACTTGTGTTTTATTGGAAATTAGGAACCACCATTTCTTCATAAGGCAATGAGCTTGCCAATTTAAAAATAACGGTGGAAATGCCTCGTTTGTATTAACCAATTTATGAACAGGTTATACATCTTTGTTGTATCTTAACCATACAACGCATTATGTACAGATTAATGAACTGCATTCTGAAACAAGACATTCAAATCTACGCAAAAATAATGATTAATAATAATAATTATACATAACCACGATGTTAGCAATTAATTCTAGATCCCAATCGTTATCTGCAAATAGTATCCTAGTTATTGCGCGATCTGGGTTAATTTAGTCATAGGTCATGATAGGTCAGTTGACATTACACAACTATTTCTGGAGACTCCAATTGCAATTTATATTAACAAAAAAGTCTAAGTATGCAGAAAGAAAGGAGAATGAAAGAATTAACTACAGTAATTATCTGTCTATGTATCTTCTACGGATTTTGAATGTATAATAGGTGAACGTAAGTGAAGGTCTATATCAAGGTGTAAATTATTAATAGAGATTTATAATACAAAAAGGTCATATCACCTCATCTTGGGAGGAAATGGAAAAGGTGAATAGGGGTCACCTGGTTACAGAAGGACTTCGGGAATGTGGAAATTTTCCTCTCTCTCTCTCTCTCTCTCTCTCTCTCTCTCTCTCTCTCTCTCTCTCTCTCTCTCTCTCTCTCGCTCTCTCTCTCTCTCTCTCTCTTTGTCCCTCTTTCTCTCCGTCTCTGTCTGTCCGTTTCTCTTTATCTCCGTCTCTGTCTGTCTGTCTGTCTGTCTCTCTCTCCCAAAGGGAGTTGTCTGGCGCCACGGTGTCGTCGTGCCCAACCCCCGTGGCACCTGATCAGGGCATCGAGGGCCAATCGAGGGCATCATAGGTCAACCTGCCAATCATGATTATCTCCAAAGTATTCTGTAGGCCTATATTATTTTCTCAATCTAATTCAACCGTCAAGGTTTGTTGTTAATAATCACAAGAAAACAATGAGCTACACTAATTACAAACCAGATCTGAATGACAATCGAAAAGGGAGTTTCTCCTGTCACGAGCTGTTCGAGGATGTTTTGATTTGGGAACGAGGAACTTTAAGAATAAATAAATAATAATAATAATAATAATAATAATAATAATAATAATAATAATAATAATAAATAATAAACAAAAATTAGTTTCTTATATGTTAAATAAATGCTATTCCTAACTTCGGCCGATGCATAAATATTATCTTTTATAATGGGTATCTTTAAAATATAAACACAACTAAGTACATTTATGTCCTTTTCTTTCCTCTTGAATGTTTATTTACCATGTGTGTTGATAAAGAATAGCCACGCATGCGGTAAACAATATTAGGAAACAATTAGTATTTTCCAAATTAGAAATCATTTATAGGCGTTAGCTAATTAAGATGACCTGTGAATTTCAACGGCTGACCCCCGACACACCTTTCCCAGGTCTTGTGCTAGCCAGGGTGCCAGTCCAGGTGACCTATCGTGACCTAGGTTGAGTCGTTTCCGTTGGAGAAGTGGATCAGTTAATCTATTTTTTTTTGTATATTCAGTGTTTTATACGACTTTGTGGGTATGAATTTAGCATTTTGATTTTTCTTCTGCGATTAAATCACGAAAATTAGATTAATGCACGCGATATTATTAGAGATACGAATTTGCAATGAATTAGTTTCTTCTGCAAAAGTGATAATTAGTTAATCTGGTTTTGTATATGCAGTGTTTTATACGACTTTGTGGATATGATTTTTTTTCTGCGATTAAATCCTAAATGACCTAAAATGCAAGATATTTGCTAATAAATAATTGTAAATAAATAAATAATAAAATAATAAATAAATAATAAGATAAATAAATCATAAAATAATAAATAAATAATAAGATAAATAAATAATAAAATAATAAATAAATAATAAAATAATAAATAAATAATAAAATAATAAATAAATAATAAAATAATAAATAGATAATAAAATCCTAATAAATAGATAATAAAATCCTAATAAATAGATAATAAAATCCTAATAAATAGATAATAAAATCCTAATAAATAGATAATAAAATCCTAATAAATAGATAATAAAATCCTAATAAATAGATAATAAAATAATAAATAAATCATAAAATAATAAATAAATCATAAAATAATAAATAAATCATAAAATAATAAATAAATCATAAAATAATAAATAAATCATAAAATAATAAAATAATAAAATAATAAAATAATAAAATAATAAAATAATAAAATAATAAAATAATAAAATAATAAAATAATAAATAAACAATAAAATAATAAATAAATAATAAAATACTTACTAATTAAGAGAATAATTGACTATTTCTTATGTAGGCAGTTTGGATAGTGAATGAGTGGTATTCTAAAAAGGTGAATAGAAATTAAAAATATAAATAGAATTATAGAGTCTGGATATATCCGGAATTATATATATATAGGTACTTGAGTATTCTGAGACAAAAGAGGTCATATCACCTCTGCGCTTCGTAAGAAAAGGAGGGGGGGGGGTAAAGGTCACCTGATATTGAGTTAGTTACATAAAGGGCTTTGATAATGTGAAATTAATTATATCAGTCTATATCTGGTTTATGATATCACATGCGCACGCACACACACACAATGCATACAGATTGTGTGTATCAACAATATATACATCACACACACGCAATGATTCAGCTTTACCTTTTTATGTATAAATGATAATGAGAGAGAGAAAAAGGTAAGTGAACACAAAGGCAAAGGTATTTATAATTACGTTACTAGTTATGTTTCGTTATCAATTTGCGAATCATGTCGACATTATAAGATGCCAAAAAAAAAAGTAAATATAAACAAAGTCAGTTCTCTGGCGCCCGTGTGTCTTGCTGCCCAGCCCCCGTGGCACCTGACGGGGGCATCGAGGGCCAATCCAGGGCAACATAGGTCAACCTGCCAGTCATCATTATCTCCTAAGTGATCTGTAGGCCTATATTAGTTTCTCAATCTAATTCTAGCGTCGTTTTCCTGTTATTATTTATAGGAAGATCGAACACTTAGCTATAATAAAGACTAAATCTGAAAACACTTAGCTATAATAAAGACTAAATCTGAAAACACTTAGCTATAATAAAGACTAAATCTGAAAACACTTAGCTATAATAAAGACTAAATCTGAAAACACTTAGCTATAATAAAGACTAAATCTGAATTTCCTTCGTAAAGGAAATTAACTATAGAAGAATGTCTTGATTTGGGGAACTAGGGACAGCTAAGTAAATTAATAGACAAAATTGCAATTTCTTATATGTTTAATAAATAACACTGATCTTGAATTCATTCTTTGTATAAATATGTATTCCTTATAATGGATATCCTTGAAATATAAACCTACAGCAAAGTACATACATGTTTATTTTAAGCCTCGTTGAATGTTTAGTTATCACCTATGGAACTAAATGATCATTCACACTGTAAACCATAAACAATATTACGAAACAAATAGTATTCCCTAAAGTAAAACTCACTTACAGTAGTTCTTTAATTAAGATGACCTGCGTATTCCACCGGCACACACCTTTCCCAGGTCTTGTGCTAGCCAGGGTGCCAGTCTAGGTGACCTTTCGTGACCTAGGGTGAAGAGCTTCCGTAGGAGAGGTGGTTCGGCTGATCTGATTTATTTTTTTATTTATTTATTTTTTTTTGTATATTTAATGTTTTACTGCTGCTTTGAGAATATGAATTTCACATTTTTATTTTTTTTGCGACTAAAACATGAGAATGGGATTAATGACCGCGATTTTTTTTTTAAATATCAGAAGTTGAAGTAACATGAATCTTATCTATCCTGACCTCAAATGCAAAATACTTACTAATTAAGAGAATAACTGACTATTTCTTATGTAGGCACTTTCATCTATAGTTAGTAAATGAATGGCATTCAAAGGGGGTGAATAGAAATAAAAAATATATTGAGTTATATAGAATCGGGATCTATCCAGAATTCTGTCTAGATACTTGGGCGTTCGGATAAAAGGTCATATCACCTCTGCGTTTCGTAAGAAAAGGACGGGAGGCGAATAAAGGTCACCTGGTTTTGAATTAGTTACATAAAGGGCTTTGATAATGTGAAATTTATTATATTATTATGGATGGATGTGGATACAGGTTGGCTTGTACTCATACTCACACATACACACACACACACACACACACACACACACACACACACACACACACACACGCACACACAAGCAATACATACCAAATATTTGTTCCAACAGACGGACTAAATTCAAATCATAATTTACTCATATCAAACTTATCTCTTCTTTATACTAAAACCGAATTAAAGATCATCCCGATATCATAGGACCAAAAAATAAATCGACCTCCATTAAAACGATAGAAAGAAATTGAAAAAAATATATATATATATATAATAAAAAAATCTCTACATATGACAAAAATAAAAAATCTGCAACGATTATTCACTCACTTTATATGAACATGGATATAAAACTAATAAATAAAATAGACAAAAAAAGTAAAAACAAAGTCAGTTCTCTGGCGCCACGGTGGCCACCTGCCCACCCCCCCCCCCCCCCCCCCGTGGCACCTGACCAGGGCATCGAGGGCCAATCGAGGGCAGCATAGGTCAACCTGCCAATCATAATTAGCTACTATCCCTTGATTTTCTACTATTCTATCAATCTAATTACTACTTTTACGTGAGAATATTACAGGAAACTGTGATTTGAGTGAACTACAATTAGCTACAGTAATTACGAAATAATTAATTTAACAGGAAGTCATTGCTTTCACGAGCTGTTAGGTAGTTTGAGGAACTGAGATTTTAACAAGTTTGGTTTTTAGAAACTAGGAAACATCTAGTACAAGGAAACTATGCAAATGATAATGATAAAAAATGATGGTGATGATAATGATGATAACGTTATTGTTGTTATCATCACTATCATTACTAGAAAGTTTATATTTGTAATAACAATTCAATAATAAGTGATTTTATAGCATCGATTTATTCAAGCATAGAAACCAACATACAAACATTACAGAAAGAGAACGCTAGTCCTAGTTAGAGAACCTGATATCCTATTCCACAAATAAAAATAAATAAATAAACAAATATATCCATATATATGTGGAAAATAACAGATTGAATTCAGGGTCAAAATGGGTCATCCTGTCTAGTCCACGACCTAGGATAGGTGTGTCACGGGTCACGATAAGCCAACCGCTGAGAATCATGAAACATAGAGGTGTTGCAAAAAATACTTCCGTAGAATCTGATGACAATAACAACTGCAATCACAACACTGAAAAAAATTACGCTTTGGCAACAGCAAATGCAATCACAGTATAGCAACAACAATGACATCATAACTATCACTTTATAACGATAACAATCACAGTGTAGATATAATAACGGCAGCACAGCAATAACTAACAATAACAATCACATAGCAGAAACATCCACAGTATAACAGTAACAACAATAACTACTATCCCATTACAACAAAGCATAACACAGCATAGTAATAAGCCACGTTATAAGAATAACAACCACAACAAAACAACCAACAACAACATAAGCTATTAAATTTCAAGGATAATTCTGCATCAGATTTTGTTAGAGGCTAGTTATAAATCTGATATTTGCTATTTTACTATTGGTTCTTGTAGGTAATGGGTTTACTTAATCATATTTCTCTCAGCATTCATAACTAAACACCAGAAATATATTACCTTTTTTCCTAAATCTCATATATTGCTCACTATATTAAGCGTTCTATTTCTCTATCGGAAAAAAATATATATAGTTATGGTGAGGAATAAATCAAGATCCTGTATAATATTATCATCGTCGTCATTATCATTATTTTCTTTATCATTGAAAACAGCGGCCCCAGTTCGATACATATGGTCGAGCATTAAAACACTATTTTTGTTGTATATATAATGTATAAAATCATTCACAATCTAGATAATTTCTACTCGCATATCCTAACCAACAGACAATTAATATTTCGATTGTAGAATAAAAAATCACAACTCGCTTAATTATCTCCCTTGCGAAAGTCTTGGATTCTAGGTCGTCATAGGTCAGTCAGACTGGCACCCTGGGCAGTGCACGGCCTGGGGTAGGTGTGTCAGAGGTCAGGGTATGTCATACGAAATTTGCAGATCATATTAATTTGCTAGCGAATGAAATTACCTTATTATCAACCGAAGGAAATCGTTTTATATATGAATTTACACTAAGTTTATCATAATATTTTTTCAAAAAGCATATCCCGCCCCCCCAAAAAAAATAATAAAAACACCAATAATATTCTTAAATTATAACAAACTAGGCACTTACCTTGACGTTGAAAAATATTGCACCCTAGGTCAGCGTCGGTCACTTCCACTGGCACCCTGGGCTCGGAATAGCTCAGGATGTGTCAACTGCAGAAAAAAATATATAATTTTTATATTTCAGGGAGGAGAATGTAATGTTACTTAGTCGCAAAGTCACACTTAGTATCGATATAATATGCTCAGGATGTGTCAACTGCCGAAAAAAAAATAATTTTTATATTCTAGGAAAGAGAATGTGAACTTAGATGCAAATTCAAACTTAGTATCGATATAATATTGTATGCATGTATGGATATATAAATTAGAATTTTCGATTATATGAAGAAGAGTGAAATCACCTGTGAATCACATGAGAGAATATTACTAAAGTGTTATTTTACGTTAAAAATATACACTGTTATCTTAGTTATTGTGTGTATTTTTGAACAGATGTTTATGTTGTTTTTTTCGCATAGTATAAAGAAAAAGAAAAAGAAAAAAATAGAATTAGGGATACGATTAAGTATTTTAAATTATACAATTCAATTGATTGACCCAATTCAGATTTATACCTTGCAATAAAATAAACAAACCCAAAGAAGACAAGTCAAACAAGTTTATGAAATGTATTCCAGTGCTAAACAGATTTTAAAAAATAACAGAATTGTTTGTGGTCTCTGTTGGTTAAGGTGTCTACGAAATCAGTACAGCAGCAATATTAATGCAGCACAGATACTAATCTGACATTAAATTACAATCAAAAAGAGAATTTCGTATCAACACTTTGACTCTTTTTGCACGCTTCATCATAGTACTTTCGGCCCATTTTAGTGTTAAATGCCGTACATAAAATCATTTGCGAAAGATGAACACCCCAGAGAAGATGGGGTGAGCACCTTTCGAAAGTTTGGAGACTGAAATGGTGGATGAGAAGTTATCTCTTAGAATAGAGAGATGGATATATTGATAAACGAATAGGTGGATAGTTGAATGGACAATAATCCAAATAAACAAAAAATAGATATACCATTAGATAAATTGGTAATTGGGTTTGTGAATTTGGAGACTGAAATAGTGGATAAGTAGTTATCTAGTATAATAGATAGATGAAAATAACAGATAAACGGATGGATGGATAGTTGAATGGACAATGATCCAATTAAAAAAAAATACATATATCATTAGATAAATAGGGAATTGGCTATGTGAATTGACGATTGAATTAGGTAGAATGAAATAGAACGGAGAGGTAAATAACTGAACAGAAACGGGTCAATTCAACAGAAGAATAGAGAGATAGAAATTGAACAAGCAAACAAGCAATTAAACACATGAAAGGGCAGACAGACGATTGAAAAAGAGGAAACAGGTAATTACATAGTTAAAAAACATAAATAGGTTTAAAATCTTAGTTGCTATTGATTAACAAACGAGTCTCTAGGAAATGTTGGGAAAGGTCATATCACCTCTGACCTGTAATGCCAGGTAAAAGGTAAATTTAGGTCAC
>NC_091589.1:9680645-9685645 GCF_042767895.1 Penaeus vannamei
AGAGAGAGAGAGAGAGAGAGAGAGAGAGAGAGAGAGAGACAGAGAGAGAGAGAGAGAGAGAGAGAGAGAGGGAGGGTAGGGCCGGAGGATAGGGCGGAGGAAGGGAGGGAGGGAGAGAGGGAGAGAGAGTGGGAGGGGGGAAAGAGAGACAGAGAGAATTGGAAGATAGATAGATAGATAGAGAGAGAGAGAATAGGAAGATAGAGGGAGAGAGGGAGAGAGAGAGAGAGAGAGAGAGAGAGAGAGAGAGAGAGAGAGAGAGAGAGAGAGAGAGAGAGAGAGAGAGAGAGAGAGAGAGAGAGAGAGAGAGAGAAACAGAGAGAGATAGACAGAGAGATAGAAACAGAGACACAGAGAGAGAGAAACAGAGAGAGACAGACAGACAGACAGAGAGAAAAAAAAAGAGATAGGAGAAAGAGAGATAAAGATTCAGAGAAAGAGCAAGAGAGAGAGAGAGATAAAAATAGACCTACACATAATAATGTATTCTACTCTACCATTCATTCTTTCCCACGTACATTTTTTTTCCTTACTGGTTATTGTCACAGAACCATTTAATTATAGTTTTCCATTACCTGTTTACACATCAATTTAGAGGTTAACTTTCTATCTGAAAATTCCAAGGCTAAACGTAAACAATGGAATGGGGGGGGGAGGGGGGAGAGGGAAGGGAGGGAGGAATGGAAGGAGAGAGAGAGGGAGGGAGGGAGGAATGGAGGGAGGGAGGGAGGGAGGGAGGGAGGGAGGGAGGGAGGGAGGGAGGAAAGAGAGGAGGAGGGAGGGAGGGAGGAGGAGAGAGAGAGAGAGAGAGAGAGAGAGAGAGAGAGAGAGAGAGAGAGAGAGAGAGAGAGAGAGAGAGAGAGAGAGAGAGAGAGAGAGAGAGAGAGAGAGAGGGAGACAGAGACAGAGACAGAGACAGAGAAAGAGAATAAAAGAGAGAGAGGAATTATCACCAATTTTCCCTCTTCCCCCCCTCCATTTCCCCCCTCCCTTCTCCCCCCTCCCCCCTCCTCTTTCCTCCTCTGACCTTAACCTTCAGAAATAGTTAAAAGTTCTGTCAATCAACAGGTTGTCAGCGATCAGAGGTGTCCAGGTGAAGGGGGGGGGGGGGGAAAGGAGGGAGGGAGAGAAGGTGAGGAAGGAGGGGGAGGGAGGGCAGGGAGGGAAGGAGGGAGGGAGAGAAGATTAGGAGGGAGGAAGGGGAGAGGGAGAGAAGGTAAGGAGGGAGGGGAGGAAGGGAGGGAGGGAGGGAGGAGAGGGAGGGGAGGGAGGGAAGGAGGGAGGGAGGGGAAAAGTGGCGTGAGAGAAAATCATTAAGGTTAGAGAGATCGAGGGAGGGCAAGGTGGAGGGAGAGAAAGGGAGAAAGAGGGAGGGAGAGGGAGAGGGAGAGAGAGAGGGAGGAGAGGGAAAGGGAGAGGAGAGGGAAGAGAGAGATGTGAGAGATGGATGGATGGATGGAGAGAGAGAGAGATGGAGAGATGGAGAGAGAGAGAGAGAGAGAGAGAGAGAGAGAGAGAGGGAGAGAGAGAGAGAGAGAGAGAGAGAGAGAGAGAGAGAGAGAGAGAGAGAGAGAGAGAGAGAGAGAGAGAGAGAGAGAGAGAGAGAGAGAGAGAGAGAAAACAGAGACAGAAAGAGCTGGAGATAAGAGACAAGAAAGAAACGAAAGGGAGATAAAAAAAATAAAAAATAAAAAAAACAGACGTTATCAAAATAAAAAGAAAAGACGAAAAAAAGTTACACCCATTACTAAAAAAAAAAAAAAGAAAAAAATCACTCAAAAATAAATTCCGCTAAAAATATATTTTCAAGAAACATCAGCCATAATCAAGAAGATTTTAAAACTGTCATTCTTACCGGAAGAAGGAAGCAGAAAGAGAGAAGACAAAAACGAAAAAGTGAAAGGTGACGATAAGTAATCTTTCGAAGGAAAAGAAAAGAAAAGAAAGAAATCGTAAAATATATGAGAAAAAATGTTAAAATATTTTATCTGATTTGATAAATTTATTACGTCTAGTGGATAAAAAACAGGATAAACAGCAAATAAAAGATAATAACAATAACAATAAATTGAAAATCCAATATGTAAATAAGAATTTTTAAAATATATTCGTTATACGTGAAAGATGACATACTCGCCTAAAATAGAAAAATTGTAAGTCAATTGATAAAAAAGGAAAATGAAAATCAAAGAAAAAAAATATCTTAACATTTTGAAAACGTTTTGAAAATATATAAAACGAAAGAGAGAATCTACAAAGTACCTTAAAATCCTTAAAAAAATATATGATGATTATGGAATTGATGATATAAATCATAATAAATTACATATTTCACTCATTAATAATACTTTTATATAAAACATCGCAAACAATTTTAATAACTGTGGAGAGAAACAAAACATGTCATTCGCCATAATATGTAAATAATATGATAATTTAAACGTCGTTTTGCTAATGAAATATAAATGCATATGTTGGATGTGTACATATACATACACACACACACACACACACACACACACACACACACACACACACACACACACACACACACACACACACACACACACACACACACACACACACATACACATACACATACACACACACACACACACACACACACACACACACACACACACATATATACATATATATATATATATATATATATATTTATATGTGTATTTATATATGTATATGTGTATGTGTATGTATATATATATATGTGTATGTGTGTGTATATATATTTATGTGTATATGTGTGTATATATTTATGTGTATATATATGTATATATATGTATATATATATGTATGTATATATGGGTGTGTGTGTATGTGTGTATGTGTGTGTGTGTGTGTGTGTGTGTGTGTGTGTGTATGTGTGTGTGCATGTGTGTAAAGATAAATAAATAGAGAGAAAGTAAAGAAAGAAAGAGAGAAAGAAAGAAACAGGAAAAGAAAAGAAAAAAACGAAAATAGAAAGAAAGAGAGAAAAGAAAAGGAAAGAAACAAAGAAAATGAGATGAAGAAAGTAAATAGGGAAGAAAAACAAGAAGAAAAAGAAAGAAAGAAATGTGAAAGAAGCAAAGAAAGAAAGAAAGACAAGAAAGAATGAAAGAATAGAAAAGAAAAAGAAAAAAACAACCTAATAAAAACAGCATTCGACAACCCTCCCACAATACCCCACCCCACCCCTACTCCCACCCCCCTCGCGACCGGACGCAGCACCCAAATTGACGACACATTCCAGCGGTGCAGTCACATGGGGGGGGGGGGTATGCGGGCAAGGGGGGGGGGGGGAGAAGAGCCCTGGGGAGGTTTAGGGTGTGGGTGAGGGTGGAGGGGTGGGAGGGTATGGGGTGTAGTGTATGAGGGAGGGGGAGGGGGAAGGAGTGTATGGGGGGTTGGAGGTGGTATGGGATAGGGGAGGGGAGGGGTGTATGGGGGTGGAGGGGTGGGAGGTATGGGGTATTGGGGCTGGGAGGGAGGGAGGCAAGGGAGTGTATGAGGGAGGGGAGGGAAGGAGTGTATGGAGGTGGAGGGAGGGAGGGGTATCAGTGGGTATCAGTGGGTATGGAGGGGGTATTAGGGATTCAGGAGGGGGAGGGGTGAATATAGAGAGCAGAAATGAGTGGGGGATGAGGGGAGGGGAGGGGGTGGGCATGAGGGGAATGAAGTGGGTATGAGGAGAATGAAGTGGGTATGAGGGGAATGAAGTGGGTATGAGGGGAATGAAGTGGGTATGAGGGGAGAGGAAAAGCGAAGAGGAGTTGGGCCGAGTGGGTACGAGGGGAAGGGAGTGAGGGGAGTGGGGGTGGGAGGGGAGGAATAATCATTAAATTGGGGGTTCTAAAGACACAATTACCCGGGAGTTTCCTCAAGGCGCCCTCAGAGTTTAAATGGATCGGGGCTTTCTTTCCCTTCGCAGCTGCATTGGGGGGGGGGATAAATGGAGGGGGAAATGGGAGGGGAATGGGGAGAGGAAGGGGGAAGTGGGGAGAGGTGGAGGGGAGTGGGGGAGAAGGGATAGAGGGGGAGGGGGGAGAGAGTAGGGAGAGGGGGAGGGAGTGGGGGATACAGTGATACAGGGGTAAATGGTGGGGAGGGGAAGGGAGGGGGAGTGGGAGAGGTAAACGGAGGGGAGAGGGAGGGAGAGTAGGGAGTGGGTAAATGGAGGGGAAGGGAATGGGGAGAGGGAGGAAATAGGGAGGGGGTAAATGGGGGGGAGGAGAGGGAGGAGGAGTGGGGTGATACAATGATACAGGGGTAAATGGTGGGGGAGGGGAAGGGAGGGGAATGGGATGATATAGGGGTAAATGGAGGGGAGAGGGAGGTAGAGTAGGGAGTGTAGGGAGGGGGAATGGGGAGGGAGAGGGAGGGAGAGGGAGGGGAGGGGGAGGGAGGAGAGTGGGGAGGAGAGGGGAAGGGTAAATGGAGGGGAAGGGGAGGGGAGTAGGTGAAGGAGTGGGAGTGGGGAAGGAGAGGGGTAAATGGAAGGTGGATGTGGGTAGGGGAAGGGGGAAGAAGAGCGGGGAAAGCGGGGGGAGAGTAAAAGGTATAAGGGTATAAGGATAGGATGGTGTGGGTAGGGGAAGAGGGAGAGGGGTAGGGGAGGGATATACAGGGCAGGGGGTGCTGGGGTAAAAAAGAGGGGGAGGATGATGAGGGGTTGGGGGAGAGGGGAGGGGTGTCGGTAGGGGGAATGGGGGAGGAGTAGGAGGAGTAAGGGGGCAGGGGGAGGGGGTGGAGGGGGTGCAATTATATTAAATTTGCTTAAAGGCAAAACAATTATTTTTTTAAAGATATCTATGTACCTTTAAGAGCGGGTTTCCATTATCAACAAACATCTTTCAAAAGATCTTAAAAGTGATATATATAAGGATTTAAAAATTTTTAAAAAAATGAAAATAAGACAAAAAGAAGAAAAACAATAAGGAAGGAAAGAGGGGTAAGAAGAGATAAAGAGAAATGAAAAGAATGAAGAAGAGAAAGAGGAA
>NC_091589.1:9690645-9693145 GCF_042767895.1 Penaeus vannamei
AAAAGAATGTTTATGTTTATTACATCCCGACATCGTGACACCGTTTTCTTTACGGACGGCGGCAGAGGGGGGGTGACTATACCAAATCTACGTGCGACCTTTTCCCTTCACGGAAAAAGTTACTCTAAGACCTTAAACCCTCTTTCTTCAAGGAGGGAAAGGGGGGGGGAGGTATTACAAGGGGAGGGATAGGGAGGAGGAGGAGTAAGGGGGGGATAGAAAGAAGAGAAAAGGGGGAAACAGTAAAGGTAGGGGAAGGAGGGAGAAAGGCGAGGGTACTTATGACGGTCTGCGGTAGATTATGAGCTTAAGGGTCGCCAAACTGTCGTTGTCTTTGGCCTTTATCTCACCTCCCGGTTAACCAGCTTTAATAAACCTTGGAATAAATCACACCTCTTCTCCCACGCTCGGATATGGAGATGGAGAGATTGCGGGAAAGAGAATGAGAGAGGGAGGGAGGGAGAGGGAAGGAAGGAGGGAGACGGAAGGAGGGAGAAGGGAGGGAGGGAGGGAGACGGAAGGAGGGAGAGAGGGAAGGAGATAGATAGATAGATAGATAGATAGATAGACAGATAGATAGAGAGAGAGAATGAAAATAATTATGATAATAATGATAATGAAAATAACAATACTAATAATAACGATACTAATACTAATAATAATAATGGTAATAATAATAATGATGACAACAATAATAAAGTCAACAATAACAATGGTGATAATGATAATGTTGAAAATGGTAATTATAATGATAATAATAGGTACAACAATAATCACAATGATGATGATGTTGATGATTATAATAAGATAATGATAATAATAAACATTATGATAAAAATAATAATATCAATAATAATAATGATAATATCAATGATATAATGATAATGATAACAATAAAAATAATAATGATAATTATGATAAAATATAGTAATAAAAATAATAACCATAACAATTATTATAACAATAATAACAACAACAACAACAACAACAATAACAATAATGATAATAATAATAATAATAATAATAATAATAATAATAATAATAATATCAATGATAACAAAAATAACAAGAACAGTAATAACAATAAAAACAATAACAATCATAATAACAATGATACTAATAACAAGTAATGATAATGATAATAAATACGATGATCATGATAAAAATAATGATAATAATAACAATAATAACAATAGCAATGATAATGGCAATGATAATAATAATGATGATGATAAGAATTACAATATCAGTAATAACAATAACAATAATAATAGTGATAACAATCACAACATTAATAACAATAACATCAATAACAACAATAACAATAATAATAATAACAATAATAATAATGATAAAGATAATTATAATGATAGTGATAATGGGATAAAAATAATAGCAAAAGCAATACCAAACAAGAAAATCAACAAGGAATGAGATGCATTTTCTCTCACGCCTTCTTCGCCAGACGGTCAAGTGAGTCTCAAAATTCCTTTACTTATATCTTCCTCCTCCTCCTCTTTCTCCTCCTCCTCCGGTTCTCCGTGCAGTCTCTTTCTTCTTCTTATTATTATTATTATTATTATCATTATTATTATTCTCCTTCTTGTTCTTTCTTCTTCTTCTTCCTCCTCCTCCTCTTCTTCTTCTTTTTCTTCTTGTTCTTCTTCTCCTCCTTCTTGTTCTTGTTCTTTTTCTTGTTCTTCTTCTCCTCTTCCTCCTCCTCCCCCTCCGGTTCTCCATCCAGACTCTTCCTCCTCCTCCACCTCCTTCGCCTCATCATCCACTTCCTCCATCCACACTCCATCCATCCACCCCGATTTCTCTATCTCCTTCGCCTCATCATTCATCTCTTCTATTTCTTCATCCACTTTCTTCCTTCTCTACATTCTCCTTCTCTACCTTTACTCCTCCTGCTCCTCCACCTCTTTTCCCTCTCCTCCCCCTCCTCCTTCCTAATCTTCTCTCTCATCCTCCGCCTCCTGTACCTCCACCGCCTCTACCTCCTCGTCATCCACCTTCTCCCCCATCCACCTCCTTCTCCTCCTCCTCCTCCTCCTCCTCTAACTTCTCCCCCCTTCCCCATCCACCTCCTTCTCCTTCTTGTTCTCCATCTTCTCCTCCTCCTCCTCCTCCACCTCCTCCTTCTCTTCCTCCTCCTCCTCCTCCTCCTCCTCTTCCTCTCCTTCTTCTCCTCCTCCTCCACCTCCTTCTACATCTCCTCCTTCTCATTCTCTAACCCCCCTCCCATCCCCCAACCTCACCTCCTTCTTCTCCTCCACCTCCTTCTCCATCTCTTTCTCCTCCTCCTCCCCCTAAACCTCCAACTCTACCTCTACCTTCCCACCTCCTCCTTCTCCATCTCTTCCTCCTCCTCCTCCAACTCCTCCTTCTCCATCTCTTCCTCCTCCTCCTCCACCTCCTTCTCCATCTCTTCCTCCTCCTCCTCCACCTCCTTCTCCATCTCTTCCTCCTCCTCCTCCACCTCCTTCTCCATCTCTTC
>NC_091589.1:9698145-9702677 GCF_042767895.1 Penaeus vannamei
TTCCCTCTCCTACTTCTCCCTCTCCCTCTCTCTTTCTCTCACTGTATAACGAAAAGAAATAAAAAAGAGACAACAATAATAATAATAATGACGATTCCCTCTCCTCCTTCTCCCTCTCCCTCTCTCTCCCTCCTCCTCTCTTTCTCTCTCTGTATAACGAAAAGAAATAAAAAATACAAGAGCGAAGACCAGGATTGAAGGAACGTATATACATCGCACAGGTAAATTTCGGACTTACCTGCACCGAGAATTTTGCAATAGGAGATTAACGAGGTTCAGGTAAGTCTACCCTTCCCCCCCCCCCCACCCCCTTTACCTTCATGCAAGGGAAAGATATGTTTAATAATAGCAAAAAATACCATACCTACGTGTTTAAGGGTGAGAGGGTGAGAGGGTGAGAGAGCTGGAGGGAGGAGAAGGAGGGAGGAGAAGGAGGGAAGGGAGAGGGTGAACCGCCGCTTGTACGTCTCACCCTGGAAGAGTGACCGGCAGGGGTATTTTGGGTAACCTGTGTTAAAGAGGGTGTGTCGGTTCGTACTGAAGAGGGAAGGAATCTATGTTGATTTTTTTGTCTGTTTGTTTGTCTGTCTCGAAAACTGTTTCTTTTTCTCTGTCTTTCTGTTTTTCTGATTGTTTGTCTCTGTCTCTGTCTCTGTCTCTCACTCTCTCTCTCCTTCTCCCTCTCCTCCCTTTTCTTCTCCTTCTTCCTCTTCCTCTTCGTTTCTCTCTCCCTCTCCCACTCTCCTTCTCTCTCTCTCTCTCTCTCTCTCTCTCTCTCTCTCCCTCCCTCTCTCCCTCCCTCTCCCACTCTCCTTCTCTCCCATCTTCCTCTCTCTTTCTCTCTTTCCATTGTGGTTAAGACTGGAATGTAAAAAAGAAAAAAGAAAAAGGAGAATACAAGAATTCATACCACAAAAGGCTGCGGTAAAATCTTTACTCTCGGATCGATGTTCTACAAAGTATCGAATGTCAACAGAAAACGAGAAAAGGCGGGAAAATCTACGCTATTTAAAAAACGATCCTTCACAAGTTCTTCAATTCTTATTTATTCATTTATTTTTCTTTTTTTTCATTGCGATTTACACATTTTAACGTTTCGGGTAAATCTTCGTTTTGTTTTTGAATTATTTCGTAAGTTATTCGATTTTTATTTATCTTTATTGCGATGTAAAAAAAATACTAATGTTGCTATGATTTTTTCATGGTTATGGTCCTCAAAAAATAGTAATGTTAAAAATACTGATAATTATGATAAAAATTATGATAACAACAATAAAAAGACGATGATGTTATGATAAAATTATAATGATATTAATAATGATAACGATAGTAATATTAAAAATAATGACAATAATGATGATAATGATAACGATAGTAATGATAATGATAATTATGATGATGGAAATAATGATAATCATAATGAAAATAATAACAGTAATGATAATGATAATAATAACATTGATAATAATAACAATAATAGTGACATCAACAACAACAATGATTATAATATAAAACTAATAATAACAATAAGGATGATAATGATAATACTGATAATGATAATAATAATGTTAGTAATGATGAAAGTAATGGTAATAATAATAATATTGATAATAATAACTATGATAACAATGATAATTATAACAATAATATTAATAACAATGATAATAATAATAATAATAATAATAATAATAATAATAATGATAATGACGATAATGATAATAAAAACAATATGAATAGTAATCATACCAATATTGGTAATAACAATATCAATAATAATAATAATGGTAATAATAATAATCAAAATGATAATAATAATAACAATATTGATAACAACAACAACTACAATAATGAAAATGATGATAATAATAATAACAATAATAATAATAATAATAATGATAATAATAATGACAACAATAATAATAATGACAACAATAATAATAATATCAAAATAAATAATAATAACAAAAATAACGATAATAGCAACAACAGTGATGATAATGATTTTGATAACAATATCTTTATTGTAATTACTATCATTTATTATAATAACAATAATCATGATAGCGTTTACACATTAACGAAAATGATAGAATTCGCTTTCATCACATTTATAAATACATACAATATTTATATTATTACTATCACCACACTTATAAATACATACAATACTTATATTATTACTCTCATCACACTTAATATTATTACTCTCACCACATTTATAAATACATACAATACTTATATTATTACTATCACCACACTTATAAATACATGCAATACTTATATCATTACTATCACCACACTTATAAATACATACAATACTTATATTATTACTATCACCACACTTATAAATACATACAATACTTATATCATTACTATCACCACACTTATAAATACATACAATACTTATATCATTACTATCACCACACTTATAAATACATACAATACTTATATCATTACTATCACCACACTTATAAATACATACAATACTTATATCATTACTATCACCACACTTATAAATACATGCAATACTTATATTATTACTATCACCACACTTATAAATACATGCAATACTTATATCATTACTATCACCACACTTATAAATACATACAATACTTATATCATTACTATCACCACACTTATAAATACATACAATACTTATATCATTACTCTCACCACACTTATAAATACATACAATACTTATATCATTACTCTTATCACACTTATAAATACATACAATACTTATATCATTACTATAATCACTTATAAATACATACAATACTTATATCATTACTCTCATCACACTTATAAATACATACAATACTTATATCATTACTATCACCACACTTATAAATACATACAATACTTATATTATTACTATCACCACACTTATAAATACATACAATACTTATATCATTACTATCACCACACTTATAAATACACACAATACTTAAACTACAAAAATTACAAGTATTCTTAGTCGCTGGTTTCTGTCCCCCGCCCTCGCTCTTCTATAAATACGGAAGGCGGTTGGAGGCGGCTCACGTAAACATATTATGCCTATTTCTAATGGGGCGTCAGAGTCCATATTGTGACGTCATGCTCTCCGGCCGTCCGTGTGCTTTCCTTTCTCCTTCTCTCTTGCTTTCGTATTCCGTTTCTGCTAATTCTCTTTCGTCTTCTGTGTGTCTGTCTTTCTTTCTCTTTCTCTCTCTCTCTCTCTCTCTCTTTCTCTTCTCTCTGCCTTCTTTTTTCTCTCTCTTTTTCTCTCTTTATATATATATATATATATATATATATATATATATATATATATATATATATATATATATATATATATATATATATATACTGTATATATACAAATCACAAATAGGTTGTATGTGTGTGAGAAAGAGAAAGAAGAAGGGAAAGAGAAATATATATATATATATATATACATATATATATATATATATATATATATATATATATATATATATATATATATATAATGTATATATATATATATATATATATATATATATATATATATATATATAGAGAGAGAGAGAGAGAGAGAGAGAGACAGAGAGAGGCAGAGAGAGGCAGAGAGTAGAGAGAGAGAGAGAGAGAGAGAGAGAGAAAGAGAGAGAGAGAGAGAGAGAGAGAGAGAGAGAGAGAGAGAGAGAGAGAGAGAGAGAGAGAGAGGGAAAGAGGGAAAGAGAGAAAGAGGGAAAGAGAAAGAAAGAGAGAAAGAAAGAGAGAGAGAGGGAAACAGAGAAAGAAAGAAAGAGAGAGAGAGAGAGAGAGCGTGTGTGTGTGTATGTATCTACACGCACATTCACGCGCTTGCGTATGTGTCCTTCCGCGTGAGTGATCGCCTGTCGTCTGCATCTCGAGTGACTCCCTCCTTTCCTCGCTCGCCATGACACCTCCTTCTTCGCCATGACACCTCCTTCGCCGCCATGACACCTCCTTCGCCGCCATGACACCTCCTTCGCCGCCATGACACCTCCTTCGCCGCCATGACACCTCCTTCGCCGCCATGACACCTCCTTCGGCGCCCGGCTCTTCCTCCCTTTCCGTTAATCTCCGTCTCAGCCTCCGCACTCCTCCCCCCCCCCCCCCCCGTTCGTACGACACGCACTCCACCCTTTCGCACGTCAGCCGCAGGAGGGGTGGGGGGAAGAGAGTGCTTAAATGCGTCAAAAACATTCGGAATTACGAGACGCAGGAATAAGGGGGTTGGGGGTGAAGAGGGTGCTTAACGCGTCAAAACATTCCAACCACGATGACAGAACATAAAGCCAGCGTGGGGTGGGGGTGGGGAGAAGAGAGTGCTTAAATGCGTCAAAAACCTTCGGAATTACGAGACGCAGGAATAAAGGGGGTGGGGGTGGGGGTGAAGTGGGGGTTGGCACTCTGCTCTCGTTACTGTCTCCCGTGTCTGTCGGGAGATCCATCGGCGTCGCGTATCGGAGTGACGTGGAGGGGGTGGGGGTGGGGGGGGGGGGGGGTGGAGACGTTATGAATTCCTGGTTTTCTTATCGTTT
>NC_091589.1:9703177-9723177 GCF_042767895.1 Penaeus vannamei
ACTGTTTATCAAATTGTTTATCAGAATATGTTTTTTTTTATAGAATTTGATTTTCATCTTCTAGGTATACGCTATCTTCTAAGTATAAACTATTTCTTCTTTCGATATACTGACATAATTACAAGTTTATTTATTTATTAGTTGATATATTAACGTTACGAAGAATTATCAAAATATTCTTTCATAGAACGGAACAGTAGTCTTCTAAATATAAACTATTTTTTTGCTTCTATATGTTGTTATATTTACATTTTCTTCATTTATTAGCTAATAATAAGGTACGATGAATAGTTTATCAAAATGTTTTTATAGAACCTAATATTTGTCTTAAAACTTTCTTAGTTTGATATATTGGTAGATTTAGAAGTTTATTTATTTATTAGCTGATAAATTAACGTTGGGAGGAATTGTTTATCAAAATGTTTTTAAGAAGTTATATCTCTCACTTAACTATACACTATTTCTTGTTTCGATGTATTAATTTATTTTTAAAGTTTATTTATTCATTAGGTATTGAATTGATACTGCGAGGAATTATTTAAAATATGCTTTTATAAAACTTATTATTGGTCTTCGAAATATACATACTTGTTTCGATATACCAATATATTTGTGTTTAATAAATTAGCAGCTGATAGATTAACGTTACGGGGAATTTGTTTATGAAAATAGGCCTTTAAAGAACTTGACATCTCTGAACTATACACAATATTGATATATGTTTAAGTTTATTCCTTTTATTAAATCCTAAATCAACGTTAAGAATTCAGTTAATCACGTTCACCCCTTTCCTTTTCAAAAATGTGCCGAGTCATGTTAATCAAAGAGATTTATTCTGATGTCATTCTTCCTAATGAACTTTTTTCGAGGTCATTAACGAGGGCATTGGTTTGAGTTCAAGGTCATTTGAGCCTCGGGGGAAGGGGGGGGGGTGTTCAGATGGTCCTTTGATGAACCTGTTTATTCATTTCTGTCATTTCACTTTATTAGATCTGAATTCGATGCTTGGAACTGGTTTAAGATTTTGCAATAATAAGAAAATAGACAATTTTGTGGTTTTCGCCTGTTTCTCTCTCGGCAAATATACACGAGGGAGCAGGGAGGAGAAAGAGTGAAGGGAGGAGAGAGGAAAGAGGAGAGGGAGAACGAGGGAGAGGGGTGAAGGGAGGAGAGAGAAGAGTGAGAAGGGAGGAGAGGGTGAGCGACAGATAGAAAATCAAGTTGAAAAACAACATCCATACACACATCAGTCTCACACAAGGGTACAACCAAAGAAAAGACAACAAAAATTGTGATTTCCATGTATTGTTTATAACGGTACAGGGCAAGGTTTCTTCCGGTAGCGCTCAAGGGTCGTGTGGTGTGGTGCCCTAAACACAAGGACTAGAAAGAGGGAGTAATCTACAAGGCCGTTACACAAAACATCGATTTATTCACCAGGTGTGACTCGAGGGAATCAATAAATGAAAGCCCATTTAACGTAAAAAAAAAAAAAACAGGTGAAAAAAAATAATGAGTACAGTGTTCTGACCTCAAGTTATGTCATGAGATATGGTCGGTGGTATCGTTTCCTTTGAGATCGTGAAAGACATTTGGTATTAAGAGTACCTAGGACAAGCTGCATCACACTTTATGCAAGCCTTTCCCACAACCACCTTCTAAACACAGTGGCCTAGTTCCGGTTTTGGCAACCTCGAGAGAGTATAAGATTTTTTCCTTTTCCTAAACTCTGAATATAAGATCTTTTTCTCATCCTTTCCAACCTGGCCACTTTGTTTTAACGTAAAAAAAATATTTACACTTGGTCCCATCATGCTTTTCTCGTATCACAAAGATGTCAGACTTTGAGCAAGGTGAGGGTGTATCTTCCAAGACGTCACCCTACAGTATATCACAGGGTCTCGTTCAACTATTCACAACAACTCCCTCGGGGTACATCTCTCAGGATATAAATAGTTTAAAGTGGTGGTAATGCAAAACAAATGCATGAGGGGGAATAGACTCTTTTAATACAAAAGAACGAACCCAAATATTGGGTCTTTGTACTTCTCGCCGACCAATGAGAAAAAATAAAATGGAATGGATGGTCAGAACAACTGTGTGAATGATAAAAACGTGAGTGATCAGGGTCAGCTGATCAAGTCAAAGGGAAATTATGGATGAAGATGAGAGATGAAGAACAAAAAACTCAACAAAATTCTGTCCAGACGGGGATTTCCTCGGGAGGATCTTAAAAACACTTCTTGGACGTATTTACAAACTATATAAATTATCCTTTGGCATTCATGGGGAATAAACACCTATCCGAAGATCACCCGTCTGGACAAAAGTCTTCTGTACACAACAAAAATACATATATTGCACACACACTTTTCTTTTTCTTTAGGAAATAAAGAGTGATTTCTTTTCTCTCGATAAACCCACTGGCACCTAAGGGCGGGGCAGTCATCATAAGCCCAGTCGCTTGAGGCCCGTGCGAGGTAGCGTGTTTCTGCTCTTGGCCTGCTTGTTCTCGGCCGCCCATGACTTCGACTTGCCGCGGTGGATCTTCAGCTCCTCGGCGAAGTTCGCGTCCAGCATGCGCACGTATTCGTGAGGCGTGCACAGGTCGGGGTGCGCCTCGAAGAAGGCCTTGTAACCGCCCTCCAGCAGGTACGTCTCCGGGAAGTGCAGGGCGGGGTAGTGCTCCTTGTTGCGCTTGCGGTCGTGTTCTCGCAGGAGCCGCTGTGCCTTGGGGCCCCGCTCGGCCGAGAACTCGCAGTGGAAGATCAGGATGTGCCGGGGGGCGTCCTCACTGGGAATGACGGGCGTGCCCTTCTGCAACTCCAAGTGGTCGAGCACCATCTGTGGGTGGTTCCACATCTCGGCCCCCTTGATGTGGCCGCCCTCGTACTCGTAAGGGTATCTGCAGTCTAGGATCTTGAAGGAGGCGATGGTGTTCTTGAACTTCCCTCGGACGATGTCGGCCATGGTGTCCACGCTGATGGCGTTCAGGTCGGGGTGCTTGCCGCCCTCTATCGTGGGGAGGGAGATGGGCTTGGAGAAGTCGCCCGTTAACTGCCCGTGGTGATTAGCTGCGGAGGAAAGGGAGAGGTCATTAGCAACCGATCTTCGAAGCCCAATTTGAGCGATGATTAAGTCCCATGTATTGTCATACCCATCAACGCAAACCCTCCAAATCCCGCCAGATACTTACAGCACTTGTTTAACGCCTTCATGATGGAGACATGGCTCTCGGAGTGGCTTCGCTGGAGCTTGGGCTTGACGGTGTGTGTCGCGTTGGCCTCGGGGGCGGAGTTCTGTCGGAGTGCGAGCGGGGAGCGGAGGTTTTCACTGGATGTCGCCGAGACGACGGTGGTGGGGGCGTTGGAGGTGAGGGGGGAGGCGAGCTCGCCGGCGTCCTGTCTTCGCCGCTTGCAGTCCACCTGCGACGAGAGGTCGGTGGGAGGCTGAGGCCGCTTGAAGGACAGGCTGGACTCGAGGGATGGCTTCATGGAATGCACCTGTTGGCGGAAGGGAGCGTTAGCTGTGCGAATTACAAGGAGGTTTGGTATTGAACTCAAGAATGTTGGAGTGTCAGCATTATGGCGAACTTAACACTTAGAATGAAACTTACTCTGGATGAGGTGGGCGTGGTGTCCAGCATGGAGAGACACCTTCTGATGGATGGGCGGTTGCCGAAGGATGTGGTGGTGGTGGCGGTGGAGAGGGAGGTGGTCTTGGTGGCTGCGGGCGGCTGGATGGGCGCCGACAGCAGGCTGGAGAATCCGATGATGGGCTGATGTTCGTTCTGGTTGGGCACCTCGTCCATGAGGTCCATGAGCAGGGCGTCCTCCTCGTCGCCCTTGCACAGGGACGAGAACTTCCTGAAGGGCCTCCGGCGGTCCTCGGAGGAGTCCGTCGTGGATGAGACGGGGGTGGATGTGGTGGAGGAGAAGACGGTGGTGAGGGAGGCGACGGGCTTCACGGGGGACACCATCGTCTGGGGCTTGGCCGGAGACAGGTCCAGGTTCAGCTTGCGGGGCGCACAGCTGACGGGCACGCTGAAGCAGTCGTCCTCCAGCTTCTTGCCGCTCTCCGAGTACCCGCTGTCCTGCGAGTTGGTGTCGAAGTCCTCCGGGGGAGAAGGCTTGTGTGGGGAGTTGAAGACCCTCTTCGAAGGAGACACCAGCTATTGAGGAGAAACAAATATAATTAGCATAACAATTAGCAACGACAAAACGTATGTCAACCCTTACTCCACTCTGCAACTTGCAAAATGCACCCATTTATCACCGACTACGCCCCTACCCAAAACCTCGCCACCAACCAACCTTGCTGAGGGGGCTGAAGTTGAGGTTCCTGTTGACGGTGTTCTGCACGTCCTTCAGGGGGCTGATGCGGGTGCGGGCGGGGATGACGGCGCTGTGGGATGGGGAGTAGTAGGGGGAGGGGAAGTTCTCCTTGTTGCGGGACATCAGGCGGCGAGAGGGGGACACGGGGCTCTCCTCCTGGCCGGCCTCCGAGGCGAAGGACTCGTGAAGGAAACCTAGAAGAGAGCAAGCGCACAATCAGCAACATAGAACAGACAAATACATACAAGACAACCTTAACATCAAACATAAAACATGAACATCAAAACATTGAACTGCACTAATATTAACACAACATTTCACACCCTCAAAACCCCCAAAACAAAACCAAAAAACAGCTCCCACTCACTCGAACAGACGAGGGACGCCTCATGGCACGACTGTGGAGTGTCCGAGAGGGTCGACGAGAGGGAGAGCTTCCTCCGGGGCGTCTGGGAGAGGGAGGCCCCGTGGTGGAGGGTGAAGGCCAGGCTGGACATGGGGGAGAGGTCAGTCGTGGCCGAGGTGACCTGGGGGGACTCTGACTGGACACCCCTAAGCACCGTCCGGTATAGAACGTCGCGACTACTCATGATAATGGCCTGGAGAGGGAGAAAGAGGGAGAAGAGGGTGAGCACAGAACACGGGCGTTTGGGAGGGAACGGCGTAGAAACCCTTAATATTTTTCTTTGGATTTCCTTATTCTATCTTTCTTCCATGTGACACCATCTAGTAATGAAGCACTAAATACTTTTATATGCGTATAATATTTGGTTATTCGTATATCCACTTCTCGAGGTATTGACATCCACTGGTTCTAAAAATAGCAACGGGACCAGAGTAAATTCACTCATAAAAACACAATAAATTCACATTCCGTTATTCAGTGGCACAATTATTATCCACAATTAAGATAAACACAAATGACAGACAAGATCATTCTCTTGACACAACTTAATAAATAAAAATAAATTACGTTCTCGACGCGATTGTGGCAACAACTCGACCTACTTTGAAGTTATTTTATTAACACTCGTAAATTCCACTTATAATTTACTTATTGTAAGTAAGAACACAAGTCTTTCGTCCACTTTGTGAAAATTCAAGAAAATAACGAAGCACTAAACACCATGTTTACCTTTTAGATAACTTTCCGAAATGATAAAATTTTGTTTTCCTTTTCTTTCCAAATATAAAGCTTTTGATAAAGATCACTCTCTTTTTCCAAACTTCTTGCTAAGCACTTTGTTATCACTATCGTTCCATGGTTAAATCCTTTTTAAAGTTTTCCTTCTAAGCTGATCTTTTGATGTTGTCGGGAGGGAGAGAGAGATGGAACTGACTACAAACACGTCCTCCCGACAAGCATGTTAACGCGAGACTCCGAGGAAGACGCTCGTTTGCATCGCCCGCTCGCCTCGCCCCGACCGAACGCCTTTGGGAACGAGATGCACTCCTCATTTCCCGCATTTCGCCAGGATTCGAGCCTTTTGGCGGGAGTTTACGGGTGTGATAGGGTTGGGAGATGGTATTTTTGGGATTTGTGGGATGATGGGGTTGTTTTAGGGTTGCAAAAGGGGGTTTTAGGGGTGAAAACACTTTGAGATTGAGATGGAGAGGGTGGTATCGTCTGCCAACCCAGATGCGTTCCAGTCGGCGCGGAGGCGATGACCCGCTCGATTCAATCCGCACGTCACTTCACACTTCAAAATAACTGATCAAAACGATTCAGAACCACCAGGAATAATTACCATTTCAAATAAATCTGCTGCTACTACACACTGGATGACTTCACATGCAACACATAATATCCTACGATGTGACTAGCTAAGCTACACGACTTGGAATGCGTTCTAGCGGACTGAGTCGTGATGTAAATATTGCGAGGCGGATCCCCAAGCGCGCTTCAGGCTCGCTCCTGATTGGCTGGACCCGAGCTCGCGCCTGATTGGCCGGCGCGAATCGGAGGGAAATGGGTGTCGCTTCGTCTTTTTTCCCTACTTTATTTTTATTTCCACTATCTGTCTCCTGTTTTCATTTGTTTGATTTGTTTTATCGTCAGTCTGTGTCATGAGTTAGATCATATGGCATCTGGATATGGGTATTTGTTAGCGTGTTGTCTGGACATGGTAAATATTTCCATGCTTTCTCTAAAGCATATTATTGAATTATATTACGTCATGTAGGTACAATATATATGCAATTATTTCTTTGAGTTATCTTACAGAACGTGACATACACCCACTGCCAATAGAAAATAAAAAATCGCTAATTCATACAAAGGATATACATGCAAATTGCAACTATTAAAATACAACATTGATTAAATTAATGGTATACCCAAGCACATTGCCAAAGTGCAAGCAAGCATAACAGTTGTTAAGAGTTACATGATGAGAAGTTTACAGCCTTCAAAGTTTCACCCAGTGCAAGGTCCCAGTTTTATTTAGAGGCCTATATAATACATATCAATTATATATGGACGTAATTAACCATAATGTTGATAGCTTACATGTTCACTTCTCTTCCGATTTCAATTATAATTCATATACAAATCTCCAACACCACTAACAACAGGCCTTCAAGACATTCGCAAAAACATTAATATATTTGCGATATAAATAGACAGCAAAAAAAATTCTGCGGGAAGGAAAACAAACAAATCGAGTGTGGCTTCCGGAGGGCGTGAAATGTCCTTAGAGTTTAACCGCGACGCTTCCTTCAACAGCTGTTCGAGATGGCGATGTTTCTTTACTATATTCGTGAGATTTATTTATTTATTTCTGCGCGCTCATTCCCTGTAAATGAATTGCGGTGCTGAGACGATCTCCTTGTTAAGTTAGTTATGTTTGTTGAAGAGATATTGCAATTATTATGCAATTAGTTATAAGGCATATTCCATGATGCATAATAGTATTTTCCACTTAAATTAAATAAGCATATGTAAGGCTGCCATCCCAAGTTATATATTTACTCACAGATCGACTCTTACAAAGTTATAATGAGTTATATATGCAAAACTAACTGTATACTTTCCCGCTGTATTTTTTTAACATTTTATATACTTTACTTTGAACAATTTATAAATAAGATTGAAACACCTGTCTTATTTTAATCAAAGATTTTTATGATGGTAAATAATAAAAATTTCAAAATGCATTATTTATTCATATTAATTCTGCTTGGAGTTGCATGAGCATTTATTATAAAATCATGACATTGATATCAAGTTAAATATAACCAAGATGTATTTGAAATAACTTGCTATCGAATTAACTTTATCTTTATTGTATAAGGAATCATTTCTTATAATTCAATTAGGATAATCTTACTTTAAGTTTTGTAAGTCTTAATATCTTATAACATACAAGATCATCTAAATAACCAAAATGCCCATAAAATCATATCTTTCAAACTATCCACGTCTTCCAGTAATGATCTCGGTAACAAGCAGTTAGCAGTCACTAACCACACAAACCACGTGGTTTCCCTGTCTTCCCGTAACTAGGAAAGGGGTGTTTGACCTTTCTCTCCTAGTTTACGCCCAAGACATGCTGTCTGGGTCATGACCTATTGTAACCTTTCGTGTACCTGGGTCAATGGGGGGAAATGCAGAATTGTGTAATTATGTGTAATATATATTTAAGATGGTTGTGTTAATTTAGATATATGGAGATAAATGCACAGACACAAATAACTTGAACTATATAAATATTCGCTATATATAGTTCAAGTTATTTGAATTTTTGAGTACAGGTGTTTCGCAATATCTGGAAAATGAAGTCTTCCCAAGCATGCTTCAGCAGACCGAAGTGCAAATTATACGGCTCATCTTCCTTTTGTTTAATTATCGCACCTATCGCCAGGTTAGGCCAACGCTAAGCCCAGTGCCCCGCGTAATATGGGACAGAGGCACAATACCCAACAATAATTCTCGATTCGGAGGAACCAGGCTTAGTAAGCTTAACAACTCCTCCAGGACACAAAAGCTTTCTGTCACGGGTGCGTCCCATACCCGGGGTACTTTGTAGTGAATTAACCGGACCCGCGTCACAGCAAAGGTTGAAAGGGAGGGACCAGGCATGTAGAAAGGTGGGGGCAGCTCCCCGGCGGCGGGCTCATAGCAGCTGCTGCTACGAGACAAAAGCGATGTAGGTATTATCTGGCGAGGGCCATTAAGCTGATACGGGCATTTCTCGTGAGCACAGATAACACGCGTATTGTCTAACCCGCCGGCGCACCCTGGCTCGGCCTCCTCAACACGGCGGCGACATGGGACGGGAGGGAGGGAGGGACCGGCCAACCAGCTGAGAGGCTCGGGCAGTCATAAAACTACGGTCCCTTCCTTCTAAGAATGGATAGATATGTCCCCGTGAGGCTGTGCACAAAAGCACCTTGTGTCTCCTGGTGAAATTAGCCCAGAATTAGCATCCACGAATTGCTATGTGAGTTAGGCCGCTTCGGGGTAATAGGTTAAGCTCGTGCGCGCGTTTGTGAGAAATGTCGAATGCGATTTTGTACACGTTGTTCGTCTAGGGTTAAAACTGCGTGTGCTTCTTTCTATTTTTAGAAATAAGGCGATATTTTTCAATAAGGAGTCACATGGGTTTATTGAAGATATCACGGATATTACGTAATATTTATTGACCAGTAATATGCTTAATCTTCTATAAAATTGCCTTGCCATACTGTTTTATATATACGATAATATAAATAGTATTTCACTTAAAAGAAAGTTCGGCTCGCAAGTTCTTACATACACTCCATGAAATGAAAAATATTGTCCATACGTTTCCCTTTGTCAGTATATATTATTTATTCTCATCTTTGGTGGGGGGCGTGATGGAGGGGTGGAGGGGGAAGGGAGAGGGGGGTTATTAGTACCTGCTGGGAATACCATCTGTACGAGAGGAGGGGGGTGCTTATTCTAAAGATTTGGTCGTCCGATAATATTTAGAATGTAGATTTTTTAACCTAGCACAGTGTGGAGTATTTTAGGTTAATCTTTACGGTATGGACGCACTATGCTAGCAAACTGCAGATATTTTAAGACAAAATGTAGTCGTCGATACAAGAACCAATCTGCAGATACGAACAGTAATCCCACATGTATATGAAGACAAGTCCACTCACAGCTCCCGAGACTCAGCTCCGTCTCGCCATGCAAGCTCGAGATGAGGACAATGATTGCCAAGCCACAGCAACTTATAATTATTGAAGAAGATCGTGACATGGAGTTAAAGGACTGTGTCAAGTGCGTCCGCGTTCTAAAGAATTACCGATCGATTTCCCCCCAAAATAATTCACGGAGTTTTTTTTTTTTTATCGTACTGAACAGCTGCACGTCGCCGATATCAACGAATTTGATATCGAAGGACCGAATCGATATATATAATTAAGGACTAGGACGGTATTAGTGGACATAAGAGTGGCGCAGATTCAAGTGACGGCCGCCGCGTGTCTGCGCATCAACAAAGACCAACGAACAGCTGGTCTTCGCATATAAATGGGCAGAATAAGGTTCCACCCTTATATGTTGGTAAAAACAAGAGGAAACCGCTTAATTATGGTAAACTAAGAGGATTCAGACCTTCATAGCTTCTTATTCTGAAGCGAGACCAGTTCTAAATCATTATGGAAGAAAATGCAGGGTAGGAATTTGCCTGGAAGCGTGGAGGCAGAGTGTCGCTTGACACCATCCCACTCCAACAGCTGGGTCGAAGGGGAACGATAAAGATTATTATGAAGGTTTATAGGTTTAGAAATTCGTATGCTTTAGCTTAATATTCCGAGTATTTTCCGATATTCCCTAAACAATTTCCCTGATCTATTTCGAGTCCTGCTCAGATATCGGACCAATACAGTCGCTAAAGCCGAATTTAGCGTGTTATGCCGATAGAATAACCACACCGACATAATACCCAATGATCGTAAGGTATCGTAGGCAAGCAAGTCTGTTTTATCGCCTTATTTCGACATCACTGGTGCATGATGCATTGAGGCCACGTCCAAGGTCTGTACAAGTACTTACGTAGACCTTGGCCATGTTAACACTTGGTTTGGTTAGGTTTCTGATAGACGGTGGTGGTCTTGTCTCTCCCTTTACGCAATTTCCAATTTTACACCTATATTTACATGTGCTTTTCATTATTAATAAGATCAGTATTGCAGTTCTCTATGCGCCATCCTGTTAGAAAAATAATTGTCTAAAAACTAAATTGCATATTTTGCATTAGACTCATCAGCAATAAAACTAATTGCGCTTTCACATTACTTACGATAAATATGCTTATTAAAACTTGTCTTCTGCAGGGCATGGGGTTATCCAGAGGTCCTGAAGAAGGGTCACTTATATGCCTCGCCTTACCAGGTCGCTTCAGGCAGACCGTGTCACGAGGTCGTCTTGGGTCAGGTGTAAAAAAAAACAATCAAATATATATCCTCAGATTGTCCAAAATCATCGACGGTCTTCTATTAAAACGCACAGTTTCCAAAAATCCACACTATGGATTCGTCTCCTTTCAAACGATTAAAATCACACATCAAGACGAAAAGATCAAGGAAAAAACAAACATTCAATCTCCTTTTTAAAATAAAATTAAGATCTCGTTAATCACTCGTCAGTGTTTTTATCCGCTAAAAGACGTCTCATTTCCTCCACGCGTGGGTGAAATGAACTAAAAATGCTCCCAGAACGCACTGAAAAGTCCTCATGGCCCCTCTGTAAACACGATACTGGCTAAAATCGCCTTTTGTTGCGAGTTCGAAGATTTAGTCGCTTTCTCGTCTTTCAGTCGCCGGTCATCGAACTCTTTTGTGTCTGTCGTTTGGTAATTATGTTAAAAGAGGTTGTTAGATTTTTTTTGTTGTGTTTTGGGTTTCGTAGATGTATTTCTTTTTTCTTTTATTGATGCCTTGTTAGTATGTCTGTTTGTTTATAGAGTGAGTGTAGGTTTAGATGCCTGAATGCTATGTGGTAAAGACACATCTTTAATGTAAATAAGTGAATGATTATTATGAACTCGAATGACGCTTGGGGACTAACTACTTAACTACCCAATTAGTCAATTACTGTAACTCCTAATTATAGAGTTGCCGTAACTCACATTTAGTAAAGTACGATGAAATTTTGATCAAAATAGTTTATCGTTTATGTTACTATTATTTAGCATTTGCACATTCTCAAGGCATTTACTGGATCGAGGTAGGAAGTAGGCGAAGGGAGGAAGGGGGAGGAGAGGAAGGGCAGAGGTAGAGGGAGGAAGGGAGAGGCAGGGAGGGAAGGAGTGAGAGAGAGAAGGAAGAGAAGAGAGAGAGGGGGAGGAGAGGAAGAGAGGGGAGAAGAGAAAGAGAGAAAAAAAGATAAGAGTAAGAAACTAAGAACAAAAATAAGAGAAAAGATTTAAAGATAAAAAAAAAAAAGATAGAGAAGGGAGGTGAGGGAAAAGGGCGTAGTAGGTGTGAAGAGGCTCCACACCCACACCAATCCACTCCTGGATAATCCGGATGTAGGCTTTAATCCGCCCAAATTATCCACCTGGGCGCACCTGGGGGTCACGGGCGCACTTCGCGGACATATGTGAGGATTTTACGAGAGGAAGCGGGATATTTTGAGAAATGGATGAATCTATTTTCCTTGGATAGCGAAAGAGGAGAAAAGGGGGGAGAAGAAGGAGAAAGTAAAAAAATGAATAGCGAAAGAGGAGAAAAGGGGGGGGGGGGAGGAGAGAGTAAAAAAGGGTTAAAAGCAATGGATTTATTTTCCTTGAATAGCAAAAGAGGAGAAAAGGGGGGGGAAGAAGGAGAAAGTAAAAAAGGGTTAAAACTGATGCATCTATTTTCCTTGGATAGCGAAAGAGGAGAAAGGGGGGGAGAAGAAGGAGAGAGTAAAAAAGGGTTAAAAGCGATGGATTTATTTTCCTTGGATTGCGAAAGAGGAGAAAAGGGGGGAGAAGAAGGAGACAGTAAAAAGGGTTAAAAGCGATGGATTTATTTTCCTTGGATTGCGAAAGAGGAGAAAAGGGGGGAGAAGAAGCAAAGAGTAAAAAAATGAATAGCGAAAGAGGAGAAAAGGGGGGAGAAGAAGGAGAGAGTAAAAAAGGGTTAAAAGTGATGGATTTATTTTCCTTGGATAACGAAAGAGGAGAAAAGGGGGAGGGGGAGGAGGAGAGAGTAAAAAAAGGGTTAAAAGCAATGGATTTATTTTCCTTGTATAGCGAAAGAGAGTAAAAACGAGTTAAAATGATACATTTATTTTCCTAGGATAACGAAACAAGAGATAATAAGAAAAAGGAGGAAAAAAAGGAGAGAGTAAAAAAATAATAATTAAATATGATACATTTATTTTCCTTGGATAGCGAAAGAGGAGATAACACGAAAAGGGAGGAAAAGAAAGAGAGAGAAAAGAGTTTAAAGCGATAAATCTATTTTCCTTGGATAGCGAAAGAAGAGATAATACGAAAAAGAAGGAGAGGAGAGAGTAAGAAAAATAGATAATTAAATAAAAGCGACAGATCTATTTTCCTTGGATAGCGAAAGAAGAGATAATACGAAATAGAGGGAAAGGAGAGAGTAAAAAAAAAATAAAAGCGATAAATCTATTGGATAACGAAAGAGGAGATAATACGAAAAAGAAGGAAAAGAAGGAGAGAGTAAAAAATAAATAAATAAAGGCGACAGATCTATTTTCCTTGGATAACGAAAGAGGAGATAATACGAAAAAGGAAGGAAAGAGAAAGAGAGAATAAAACAGAGTTAAAACCGATAAGGAAAGGGGATGATTTTCTCTCTAGTATGACCTGGTCTGCAGATAGCGTATCGTGCAGGTCAAAGTTCACTCAGCTGTTATCTGCACTTGTTCAAAAAAGAGGTCAAAGGGATTTAGAAGGAAGAGAAAATGGTGTTTGCAAAGGTATTTTATACGGTTATTTAGCTTATCTTGAAAGGGTCTTTATCGGCGCGAGAGATTTTATCGGATAATGGTGGATATGACTTATATTTTGAACGGAAAAGATATTCGAATTTCTAAAAAAAAAAAAGTATGAGTGAATTTTTATTGAGCATTGCCGACTAATAAGGTTTTTTACGCATAATGATTTGGGGTACAGAATTGAAGATCATTATCACCATCATTATCATAATTATCATCACCATCATCATTATCACCATCATCATTATCACCATCATCATTATCACCATCATCATTATCACCATCATCATTATCACCATCATCATTATCACCATCATCATTATCACCATCATCATTATCAACATCATCATTATCAACATCATCACTATCATCATTTTTATTATCACTATCATCATTATCATTATCATAATCATCGTCATTATCATTACCATCATCATCATCACCATCATCATCATACACAGAACATCAAGTCAACAACCCTTTTACAATTAAAACATGAAAAATGTACCTTATTGACAACAAACGACATGGTAAATCAGCCACAAATTATATCATAATTAGGGCCTTGACAGCTCTCCTCCTAATTAACTAAAGGGATTTTGTTTGACCGCGAATTCAGGTAAAAATAAGCGAATGTTTTCTTTTCCGTTTTTTAAACATTTACTTGTGATAAACAGGAAGGGGAATTATGTGTTTTTTCGAGGATTTATGTATGGGTTATACATGCAGTTAGTAGTATAAATGTTATTATTGTTATTATTACTATTATTGTTGTTGTTAGTATTGTTGTTATCATCATCATCATTATTGTTGTTGTTGTTGCTGTTATCATTATCCTTTTTATTATTATTGCTGTTATCATAGCTACATTATTATCATCATCATTACCATCTCCATCATCATTATCGTCATCTTTATCATTATTATCATTGTTATAATTACACTCCTTAGTAATAATGATAATTCCCATGTTTTTTATCAATACATTCCTTATGTTTTCTTTTCTTTTTCTGATTTTCCCAGCATCATTTCTGTTTTTATCTTCATTATCATCACTATTTCATAATTTCCTCGTTAATATTTTAGTTTTAGTTCTAAGAGATTTTTATGATAATGATATTTATTGTTACAAAGTTAAAATGATTTGTTTAGGAAGTGTGTCTTTCATTCATTCACATTTACACATAAGCCATTTTAATCTCACGTTAGATAAACACAAATTATGAATGAAATAGAGGGAAGTATAAGTAAAAGACCCGTGCCGATGTAAACAACTTTGTCTCTGAGGAAAAAATGACGACTCGTGTATTCATAAGGATCTGATCCCACTGAGAGAGGCTTCTGAACCTACACCTATAGGTTTGGATTCCGTGTCCGTGCATATTTAATGTGTTTATTTGGCGGGGATGTGGTTTGGTGAATCATGGTATTTTTATTTATTTTTTACTATTTTTTCAAGACTTTTGTGTGTTTATTCTTACGGTTTCCTTTTTTCTTCCTCTGCTTTCTCCTAGTATTTCTTCTCTTTATTACCTTCTTTCTCTGTTCTGAAAAGTGAAACACTTACGTCAAATTACCGCCGTAACGCACATTCACGCACACACACGCACACGCACACGTACACGTACACGCACACGCACACGCACACGCACACGCACACGCACACGCACACGCACACGCACACGCACACGCACACGCACACGCACACACACACACACACACACACACACACACACACACACACACACAATCACACACAAACAAACAAACATACACACACACACCAACATACACACACACGCACACACACACACACACACACACACACACACACGCACACACACACACACACACACACACACACACACACACACGCACACACACACACACACACACACACACACACACAAACACACACACACACACAAACATACACACACACACACTTATACATACACGCAGAAAAACATAAATTCTTCCCCATGAGGAAGAGGTAATGATGACGAAGATGATGATTATGTTGATGATGATGATAATAATTATAATGATAATAAATAACAACTATCATTATAAAGATAGTGATAGTAACAGTAACAATAATGATAATATTAACAATCATAACAATTATGATAATAATAACATTAATAACAAGTACGATAACAATAACAACGCTAATAACAATAATGATGAAATAACATTAATGACAACAATGATAAAATACCAGTAATAACAATCATACTATCAACAAAAATGATAACAATAATGATGATAATAACAATAATGATAGTAATAACGATAATGCAGATACAACCAATAACGATAATAACAACATCATTAACAATAACAATAACAACACAACAACAATAACAACAATACAAGACCTACTTTACCAGACCTACCCTCTCTCTACCTATCTTCGTAACGGTTATGGTAGATAAAAGATAGCATTTTTATTAAGCCTAGACCGATAAGGCACGGGTCGAACACGAGTCTGTTTGAGATTGTAGATAAAAAAAGAAAGAAATAGCCTGGGTTTGTTAGTTGACCTTCACCTACAGGATTTGTTTGTGGGTATGAGGAATCTGGATGTTTTTTTTTTTTTTTTTTTTTGTATGAGAAATCAGTTTTTCTTTTCTTTTTTTTTTTCTTTTTGATGGGGATAGGTTGAGGGGTGAATAGGTATTACGAGGGGAGGGGAGAGGGAGGAAGGGGGAGTGGGAAAGGGAGAGGGAGAGGGGGTTGGGGTGGGAGGGGGGTTGGGGCAGGAGTGGGAGTGGGGGTTGGGGTAGGAGTAAGGGAGTGAGAGAGGGGAGGAGGGAGAGAGAGAGAGAGAGAGAGAGAAGGTGGGGGGAGATATTGAGGAGGATATGTGTGGATATTAATTGATATGTGTGCATACACACGCACAAAAACACACATGCAAACACAAGAGATGTACTTTTACACGCACGTATACATGTACGCATACACACTCACATTTTTATATATACATATGTCTGTATACTGTATATGTGTTTGTATATTTTTGTGCATACACTACACATTTTTTTATATATATATAACCTTGTAATTAGCTTCAGAATAAAAAAAAAAAGAAATATCAATACGGTACTGTAGCTATGCAACTTATTCCATCACTATTTCCACAACTTTTAAAAATCCAGTAAAGATATGATTTAACACCTTTAATCCTTCACCCCATTTCTTCATAGTTCTAAGAAGATGGACTAAGGAACGTATAAGAGGTTAGAGTAGCACTGGTATATATTTAAGGTGGTAAACTTGTAAAAATCTACGGCCGTTTCTCGCCACAATTGGGATTTTTTTTCGAAGTGGATAATTTCAGTAATCATTAAATACTGTACTATGTCGAATATATGTGAAAATATATGAAAAACTCTATAATGACGATTGCTCACGTCTGAGTACATAGGCAGGGTGATAAATAAACTCACTTTACTAAATCTAACTCGATCTATAGGTAATAACGCTACACAATATTCGATCTCATGTAGCAAATTATTAAATACAATAATAAGCTAGATCACCGCTAATAAGATAATAAATACACATAAAAAACGGCAAATGGTTTTACTTTTCTTTCTTATACCACCAGTCGCCTTAAATCTTAAGACCTTTTTTTTTTCTTTCTTTTTTTTTTTAAGTACACCTGGAGGTTTTAAGATAAGGAAGATGTGGGCTGTTCAGGCGCGCTCCCACCTGGGGCCTTACATAGCTTGGGATTTCTTTCTATTTCGAGACGAGAAGGAGACATATGATGTTTTTTTTCTCTTTTTTCTATTTTTATTTGTTTATGTTTACGTGTATGTTTATTTCTGGTAAGATTGGTTGTGATTTTGTCTGTAATGTTGTGTGTTTGTTGTATATTTTGTTGTATTCTATTGTATATGAGGTTAGGTTTTTTGTTTGTTGTTTGTGGAAAGGTGTGCATGTTTATCAGTTTGTCCCCTCTTGTCTTATCTTTTGCGATAAGATTGATTGCATCCTTAATTCTTATAAGATTTACGTCCTTATCTCTCTCGCTCTCGCTCTCTCTCTCTCTATGTATGTCTGTCTGTCTGTCTGTCTCGCCCTCTCTCCCTTATTCTGTCTATCTGTCTGTCTCGCCCTCTCTCCCTTATTCTGTCTGTCTGTCTGTCTCGCCCTTTCTCCCTTATTCTGTCTATCTGTCTGTCTCTCTGTCTATGTCTCTCTCTCTCTCTCTCTCTCTCTCTCTCTCTCTCTCTCTCTCTCTCTCTCTCTCTCTCTCTCTCTCTCTCTCTCTCTCTCTCTCTCTCTCTCTCTCTCTCTCTCCCTCTCTCTCTCTCTCCCTCTCTCTCTCCCTCTCTCTCTCCCTCTCTCTCTCCCACTCTCTTCGAAAAAATAACCTAAAATGCTAATAAAACTGAAGCTCACCCTTATCTGCCGAAGACCACCATCTGCCACAGTCCTTAAGGTTGATCTCCGGTAGACCACGAACTCTATCTTGGTCTTAAGGTGTCTTTGAAGTTAACGACCAAGGTGATTTGACTGTTTCCTCGAGCAGCTGGTGCGGGAGATAGGCCTATAAGCTTAAGCCAGCTGGACTAGGCTTTTCGGGGTCTGAGTGGGTGGGTGGGTAGGGAGGGGTTGGGGGTAAAGGGATGGGGTTGTGTGTGTGTGGGGGGGGTGTAGGGAAGAGAGTGAATTTGTGTGTGTGTGGGGGGGGGGGGGGTGATTGTGTGTGTGCGTGTGTATGTAGGAAAGGGAGTGATTGTGTGTGTGTGTGTGCAGGGAAGGGAGTGATTGTGTATGTGTGTGTGTGTAGGGAAGGGAGTGATTGTGTGTGTGTGTGTGTGTAGGGAAGGGAGTGATTGTGTGTGTGTGTGTGTGTAGGGAAGGGAGTGATTGTGTGTGTGTGTGTAGGGAAGGGAGTGATTGTGTGTGTGTGTGTGTAGGGAAGGGAGTGATTGTGTGTGTTCTCATGTCTCTGTGTGTGTTCTCGTGTGAGTGCGAGTGTGTGTGTGTCTATGCGTGTGTACGTGTGTTTTCGTGTGTATCCGTGTGCACATAACGAGGTAGGGTAGATAAGTGAGGAGATACATGCCCGTGTCTGCGTCTCCGAACACGTTTTTTTATAACCTAGGATTATTTACTCATGTCAGTACACAAATCCTCTTTCTCCACTTATCGCTATATTCTTATTTTCACTTTTATTCTCATTCTTACTCTTTTTCTCTCTCTTCCCACTTTTATCACATCCTTTCCTTCACACCCTATTCTTATATCAATACACACATCAATACACAAATTCTCTTTCTTCACTTATCATTTAAAACCGAGGAATCTAACATATCTTTGATATGAATAATAAAGGCATTGCTGAGTTGTATGTCGAATCTGTATTCTGCGACAAGTTTCTGGTAATGTTGGAAGCCCTTACTTCTAATTTTAATAACATATTTTTTTCTAGTGTGGTCTTGCAACGCGAACTCACAGCGCAAATAAGATGAGTACTTGCCCACTTCGCCCATGTCGAGCAGCGGGTTGGATCTGGTCGTTTCGGTGAAGGCTGCGGGCGCCGAGACCTGGTCGATGGAACGCGCGCCCGATGCGCACTCAGACGGGGCCGGAGCGTCGGCTCGGCGGTTGATGTAGTTCTTGAATTCAGGATTGTCTTCCACGCCCACCAATACGGAATCTCCACTTCCAATACTGCGAAGTTACGAAATACAATTGTGGGGACTTCATAAATACATATTCCATACATTATACAAATAAATACGCATAAAATAATGTCTTTTTCCCCATCACGCCAAACAACGGAAAAGGACAACGCCCGAGAGTCGACCATCGTTTCATCGTTACCTGCTCGTCTCATCATTCCTCAGTTCATCCTCACTCAAGGTGTTGGTCGACATCACCTTAACCTGGCGCTCGAGGCTGTGATGTTAAGTAAAGGGAGGGAGCATTATTACTGTGACCAATATTATTGTCAATATAATTATCACTATCATCATTATCATTCTAACTATTATCATCATTATGATCAAATCATTAACGCGTAATCATGACTACTGAAATAACAAAAATTCTCAAATGGTTGTGATTTTTAAATTCACGAAGTACATTCAAAGACATGTATGTGTTTCTTTTTTACCTTCGTGTTCTAATGCAGTATGCTGTGCGGAGGACAACTAACGACCCCAGCACTAAGGAAACCACTCCCAAAAGCACCTGTAAGTATGACCAGTATTAGTCACGTATGGAGGAATACAACGACACGATGAATCAAGATGAATGCGTCATGGAAAGAAGTACAATATCTGACAAAATGAATACTACATGAAGAACGATACCTGACAAAATGAATACTAAATGTGCATGAAAAGAAGTACGATACTCGACAAAAATAAATAATAAATGCGTATCATATCTGAACGGAAACGAGTGCAGTTTAGCCCGGCTTGAGCTGAATAAAGCCGCCTTGAAAATATAAACATTGAATTTAAAATATGAATGAAATGCAGTGTAAATCAAGTCGTCATAGTAAGGTCAATACAGAGTAATAAACAAATAAATATATATGTATCATATACATACATACATATATATATATATATTATATATATATATATACATATATAAGTGTATTATATATATATATATATGTATTATATATATATATATGAATTATATATATATGTATGTATTATATATATATGTATGTATTATATATATATATGTATTATATATATGTA
>NC_091589.1:9746908-9751908 GCF_042767895.1 Penaeus vannamei
ATCAACATATATATTATTAGTAAGCAAATTTTGTTGTTTTTCCTTTTTTCCTTACTGTAAATAATAAGAAACTTCAAAGGACTAAAAGAAAAACCTGACTTTTAAACATTTGAACTGACTAGCCTCTACAAGTATTATGGTACTTTGCCTGAAATGGAATGTAAGTTGATCTGAACCCTGGTATAACATACACAATACACTTGAAAATGACAAACATAGTAATACCTATATTAATAAAAAGGTTAATGCATAATGGAACTTATATTACAAATTCTAATATAAACTTTAAAGAGGTAAATGAAAGATAGATATGCTATATTTCTATTTAGCTAACTGGTCAGTTCATATAAGTACAGTAAATTCTTAAGTTCTTATTCTAAAATCTATTAACATCTATAGTCATAATCATTTAGAAACAAAAATAAACATTCACTTTCATAAACATAATTTTTACTCCCAGAAAATATATGCCACAGTCTTTTGACTGTCTTCACAGACTAGTAAATTAACTTCACTTGCCTTAGTGACATTACATATTTTGCAAAATACCTGGATTTTAAGTGATAAATGAAGAAGCAAGCGTATTTCTTGTCCAAACAAAAATAGTACACTGCAAACTAATGTCCATCATGGTTGCTAATAAGGGAAACATTTAGATTTTACTGTAATTACCTAACACACCATTACTAGCATTCTTCCTCTGCCCCCTCCCCCCATTAACCTATTTTAAGACCAGAGTAATGGAGTTATAAAAGTAGAGAGACAGCCAGATGGCATCTGCCTCTCATAAGTTGTGGCAATACTCACCACTGCTGGAAAAGATAAATCATTGGAAGAGTATTGGCAATTCACAATTTCTTAACATTTTGCTTGGGTGAGCTACATACTTAGTATGGTTAGCTGCAACCACTAACACACTCTCTGAGTTTGGATTTTCTTGGAGATTCAGACTGTACCTCAAATGGTAGTTTGGGATTACAATTCCTAGATATTTCAATAAACTTCAGGATATAAGGGGGGCCCTGGATTGTTTTTTTTCTGAATTCTGGTCACGAGGAACAGTTTGCAAATCATAAGGAATCCACAAGTTGGCATTTTGTACATTTTGGTACAAAAAGCAAGGTGACTAATCAAATTCTTTTAAGTTTACATTATCCATTCTACTTGCTTAATCTTTGGTATCAAGTCAGTGATTATCTTCAAAAAAGTTAATTACAACAATTACCAATTTGGCCCATCATAATACTGACAACCACTTTGCATAGTATTGTCATCAGAGAGCAAGAGGCTGTAATGAAGCTCTATTTTCTAAAACGGTAACATAAATATAACCTTAACATATTGTAGAAGGCAGCACTATCGGTCTGAATATTCATCAAAAGCACTACACAAAATAAATACTGATACATATTATGAGTTTGGAAATAACCAGGCAGACATGAACAAAAAATATCTACTGAATACACCATGTTCTCTACAAAGAAATGCAAGAGGCATAACTTAAAAGTTATTATGGATATTCAAAAAATGGGTCCATTATACACTTCACTTGTTCTGCACATTGACCTCTGAATATGAGCAATTGAAGTCAAAGATCAGCATCATTATCATTGCCTCACTAAATGAGATACCATCTATGGGAGAAGAGGGGAATTTCAGATGCATAAATGCAGCTTACAGAAAGTGACAAATGCCACCTTCCCAACTATGGTCTACAACAATTTAATAACATGACTTCATGTGACTAGTAATGATTGAGGATCTTCCTTGTACTAATCCCTTGAACTCATTTTCACGCAAACACCTGTAGGAAAGGATAGTAGCCATATAAATAATGAACACTGGAAAAACACAGTAAGATTCATGCAATGCCTAATTTGTCTTCAGAGAAAGCATAAAAAATATTATGCAATTGCTACAAATATCAGTATAAGCATAAAAATACTGCAGAACTGCAGTTTTACAAAAAAATAAAAAATAAAAAAATAAAAAAATAATCATAATCATAATAATAATAATAATTCTTAAATAACTTCACTTTTATGACTATACATGAATTTATTTTCTGGATGTGTGGGTGAGTGTTTGCGTGTGTGTGTGTGCATGCATGTGGGGGGGGGGTGCTTGTGCGCGTGCGTGCGTGTGAGTATTTTTCTCAGCATTTCCATACGTGTACAGCTGGATGTGTGCCTGTGTCTGTCTCCACATGTGTGCTTTGAGTGTGTGCATATGCACTATGCAAGACTGTGCAATACAGAACACCATTCCAGTGGCATTTATAGGCACTGTCCCTGATGAAATTTCGATTATCTTTTACTGTGATCTTGTGCTGTGAGAAGAGGAGCCTTTGCCTCAAGCTACAATTTGAAAGGGAAAACAGAAAATGACACCTTCTGAAAACAAGCAATGTACATATTTGGCATTTCAAACCAATGTATGGGAATGACTGGCTGATACCTACACTTACGCAAAGTGAAATGCATCTTTCTCCCACTCTACTAATCTGTTCTGCATATTTCCACCAGACCAAGTATGGTGTGACATGAGGAATGATAACCTTTTGTCAAGGAAGCAGTAGGGGGAGGGATAAACTGTGATATGTTATCAGGGTCAAGGATTTCCTGCTCTTTTGTTTACACTAGCCATATAACCTATCTAGCCATCCCAAAAGTACATTATATCAAAACTGAACCATACATTTTCAGCGCTGAAATAAAATAAAAATGAAAAATGAACACACAATATACTTTTCAACAAAACAATTTTCTTACACCAGCCAAAGTCTAACCTACCCAACCCCTAAATGCAACAAGGGGTGGAAATCTATAAAAAAAAAAAAAAAAAGTGCTAAATCAATTTATTTTCTTATGTTGGAAACAAGGTCTGAACACAACAGAACTGTTAGTCATTGACCTCTATTAAAAACTAACTTTCTTTAATCTGATTACATGACAACAGAAAAAAAGAAAATTATCTAAAACCTAAAACAATCTATATCCCCATAATTAATGTTTCGCTCTTTATTGAGCTCAGAAAATAAATATGAAATCCTATAAATATAATTCAAGGCCAACAGCTTGTATGATGTATGAGACAAGTTCTATACTGCCTTCAAAACACTTACTTTGCAAAGCTACAGATCTTCATAAAGAAGAAGAAAAAATTAAATAAAATAAAAATATATATATATATATATATATATATATATATATATATATATATATATATATATATATATATAGTGTAAAATCAGATTAATATGGATAGTACACATCTGTACAAACATTTGGCATATATATATATATATATATATATATATATATATATATATATATATATATATATATAGTGTAAAATCATAGATTAATATGGATAGTGCACATCTGTACAAACATTTGGCATTCATTGATTAAGTCCCTGACACAGGATTACTTCATAGTTTGGTTTCAGAGCAGAAGTAAAGCTTTATTTGCAAAGTTATTTGCACCATGAAACACTATCACCATTATAAAATAGCTACTTTGATAACTATTTCCTCCTTAAGGCTTCAACATCTAAATTGGAGAAAATGTTCATCTGGAGCAGATCTTTTTTTTAGTCTCTCCTATAATTGATTATATTCAGTACCAAATATGTATCCAGGATACACTTCATAACAAATGGGAACAATATGAGTATATAAACACTGTTTACCCTTAGCAACAAAAAAAGCCCAGACCCCTATGACCACAACTGTACATCTGTATATCTGGCACTCCAGGCCTGGCGCTGCTGGTCTGTGCGGTGCCATCATTCCATCCTCATCCCTGGTCCCAACACACCCACTATACAAGTCCTTAACTCACCCAGAGCATACGCAGTGTTACCTCGGCCATTTCAATCCAGCATGTAGCACCACAGAGTCTGGCTGAGGTATAAAAACTGTGACCTAGCTTACACAATAGTTATTGCCATAAGTTGGTGGCCAAGGTGGTGTTGCCTCCAAGCGCACTGGCAGAAGTGTGACCACCCATGCCTTGTGGAAGGCTTGCTGTTCCTGTTGGGGCTCCACCAACACCCATTCCACCCATCATTCCTGGCATTCCACCAACCATGCCTTGGGGCTGACCCATGAGGGGAGGCTGCGCACCCATCATCCCGCCTACGGAACCTATGTTGAGGCCGGCCATCTGGGACTGCATCTGTGGTAAGGAACATATTTAAAAATATATGATGCTAAAACAACCTAGACTATATCTGAAATGAAGATGAAAAACTAAGAAACAGTGGCAAAATTATCAAAAATACAAATTTATGACAAATAAATATATGGAGACAGAAAAAGATTGAGACAGACAAAGAAAGATACAATGATATACTAAGTCAGTGAGAGGATCAGACACAATCAGAGTCTGATTGGTACTATTTGTTCATGTTTTAATATGTAATGTTCAACGTAGTCTTGTTTTGTGATTTGTGTTTACACAGATGGCTCCGGCTCCACAAACAGTCATCAGAGTTGATCATGATATTCTTGGATATTTTTTTTATGTTATTAATATTGATAGTGTTACCATTATTATCATTACTGATATTCTGATTATTATAATGTTATTAATGAAAAAAAATCATTCTGAAAATCAAGCAAAAGGGTAAACAGGTGTGAACACAGGCCAAGTAATTGACTCATTGGTGATTAAGCAGTTGTGGATCCATTATGTGTAAGGACAATCCTATAGTGGAGTGCTTGAAGTGCAAATGTCCAGAAAAGGCAATTTTGAGATAACCCTACCAGCAAACTGGAAATTTTTGTATATTAAGGGGACAGTCCCTGGAAATGCCTACTTTTCTCTACTCATTGCATCATAAAAAAATGTCAACGAGATAACTCACCGATTGTTTTTGCATAATATAGAGTACATAACTGCGCTTCATCTTATATATAATTTTAACCTTGTCTCCCATAGGGGAAGGGGAAGGCCCCCCATTTTTTTTTTATTGACTGGTACATCATAACTGCC
>NC_091589.1:9758538-9768538 GCF_042767895.1 Penaeus vannamei
GATGATGATGATGATGATGGTGATGATGATGATGGTGGTGGTGGTGATGGTGATGATGGTGATGGTGATGGCGATAGTAATGATGGTGGTGATGGTGATGGTGATGATGGTGATGGTGATGGTAATGAAGGTTTTGATGATGGTGTTGATGGTGATGGTGATGATGATGATGATGATGATGATGGTGATGATGGTGATGATGATGGTGGTGATGGCGATGATGATGATGATGGTGATGATGGTGATGATGATGGTGGTGATGGCGATGATGATGATGATGGTGATGATGATGGTGATAATGATGATGGTGATGATGGTGGTGGTAGTGATGGTGATGATGATGATGGTGATGATGATGATGGTGATGGTGATGATATGTATTGATGATAGTAATAATAGTCAAGGTAACGGAAATGTAAATGATACCAATAATAATGATGATGATGGTGGTAATATTAATAGTAATAATAATGATAAAGTGGATAAGAATGATAATAATAGCAATAATACTGATGATGATTATAATGATAATAATGCCAATAATAATAATAATAATAATAATAATAATGATAATAATAATAATAATAATAATAATAATAATAATAATAATAATAATAATAATAATAATAATAATAACAATAATAATAATAATAATAATAATAATAATAATAACAATAATAATAATAATAATAATAATAATAATAATAATAATAATAATAATAATAATAATAATAATAATAATGATGACAGTAATGATAATGATAATAATGATAACAGTAATAATGATAATAACAATGATAATCATCCTCATCCTCATCATCATAATGATAGAAAATAATAATTTTGATGAAATAATAATGTTACTAATGATGCTGATAATAATGATAATAATAATAATGATAATGATAATAATTACATTGATATGATAACAATAATAAGAAGCATAAGAATAGTAGTATTAATAATAACAATAACAATAATTATAACAACAATACTAGCGGTAACACAATAATAATTATAATAAAACAAATCTTGCAAATGAGATCTGTCCACCTCGGTATTGCCACAACGAGATGTTACAATTAAAGATATGAAAAACTATAGTAGTATACAATATCATATTTGTCTTAGTGTGGCAGGCTAATGTGTGTTTTTGTATATGCGTACTGTGTGTGTGTGTGTGTGTGTGTGTGTGTGTGTGTGTGTGTGTGTGTGTGCGTGTGTGTGTGGGTGTGTGTGTGTACGTGTGTGTGTGTGTGTGTGTGTGTGTGTGTGTGTGTGTGTGTGTGTGTGTGTGTGGGTGTGTGTGTGTGTGTGTGTGTGTGTGTGTGTGTGTGCGCGTGTGTACGTGTGTGTGTGTGTGTGTGTGTGTGTGTGTGTGCGTGTGTGTACGTGTGTGTGTGCCCACATTAACACCTACATGTCTTTCTCTCTCTCTTTCCCAATCTATTCCTCTCCCCCCTCCCTCCTTCCCTCCTTCCCTCCTACCCCCTCCCTCCCTCCTATCCCCCCTCCCCCCTTCCCCCCTACATGAGCGCATGCGAATGAAAAATAGCCTGCACAGAAGTCAACCCAGTCAGGGCAACCAGACAGACAGACAGTCAGCTGTTATTATCCTCTCTCCGTCCCTCCTCCCTCCTCCCCCCCTCCCCCCCGTATCGCTGAGCAGGCAAACGGTGGTAAAATATTCAAATGCATCGATCTTTATTTCGTCTTTTCCCGCTTGTGGGATCCATTTATTCACTTCCTTTTATTTCGTGATTGAAGTTCGATAATGTACCAATGCCATAGATATGTTTGGAAGTTTGTTAAGTCCAAGAAAGCTGTGAAAAAAAGGTTAATAAATTCATGCTTAGACGGAGGACTTGAGAAGCGGGAGGAGGAGGAGGAGGGAAGGAGGGAGGGAGGGGGTGGAGTCAGAGAGGCGGGGAGGGGAGAGGGAGGGGGAGTAAGGGTATGGGGTATCGGGGCATAAGGAGGGGTGTAGGAGGGGTATGGGGTATGGGGAGGGGTGTAGAGAAGGGGTATGGGGTATCAGGGTATGCCTAGAGGTGTAGGAGGGGCATGGGGCATAAGGGAAAGGGGTGGGCAAAGGGGCGGGACAAGAGCGTGGACAAGGGGAAGGGGAAGGTAAGGGCGAAGGGCATGGGGAAGAGAATATGAGGGGGCACAGGGCATGAGGGAAAGGAATGGGACCAGAATAAGGGTATAAGGGGGGTACGAAGGGGTATTATAAGGGGGCACTGATCATAAGCGTCGTATTAGGCAAGGAGTCAGGCATAAGGGCGGCGGGAGGGGGTACGGGGCAGAGAGGGGGAGGGGGAGGGGGGGTGAATCAGCTGATGCGCAGACTCATAGCATCAAGTTCAAAACACCGCCAACCCCGCTATAACAACCGACCCCGATTCCCGCACGATATCAAAACCCTTCACCATTTTCCATACACCTACAACACAGTATAGCAAATCACCTAATATAACCACAACTTCATTTTCAAAAACTAGCAAAAATTACCAGAATGACCAATCCTTATAACCGGGGTTCACTTTAAGCTCTATTTACAGTGCATTAACATTGATATATTTCAAGCTTCACTAATCTGCCTTTCTGGCCATGCTAGCTTATGAGACTCACACTTACGAATAGATAGATAGATGTATGGGTAGATAGACATCCAGATAGATATTCAGATAGATAGATAGAGAATTGTGGTAAAAAAAAAGAAAAATGGAAGTGTTGAGAAATTGATAGAAAATGGAATATGAATATAACGGATAAATTTGTGTGGTAATGATTTATGGATTTGGTAAACGTGTGATAAAGGGAATGCACAAGGAGAGAGATGATAAAGGAGAGGGAGTGGAAACGGAGTAAAAGGGGAATTGGAATGTCGAGAAAACGCGAAGAAATGTAAGAAAGTGAAATAGGAAGGGAGAGAGAGAGAGAGAGAGATAGAGAGAGAGAGAGGGAGAGAGAGAGAGAGAAGAGACAGAGAGAGCAGAGACAGAGATTGAGAGAGAGAAGAGACAGAGAGAGCAGAGACAGAGATTGAGAGAGAGAGAGAGAGAGAGAGAGAGAGAGAGAGAGAGAGAGAGAGAGAGAGATTGAGAGAGAGAGAGAGAGATTGAGAGAGAGAGAGAGAGAGAGAGAGAGAGAGAGAGAGAGAGAGAGAGAGAGAGAGAGAGAGAGAGAGAGAGAGAGAGAGGGAGAGAGAGAGAGAGAGAGAGATTGAGAGAGAGAGAGAGATTGAGAGAGAGAGAGAGAGATTGAGAGAGAGAGAAAGAGAGAGATTGAGAGAGAGAGAAAGGGAGAGATTAAGAGAGAGAGAAAGAGAGAGATTGAGAGAGAGAGAGAGAGAGAGAGAGAGATTGAGAGAGAGAGAAAGAGAGAGATTGAGAGAGAGAGAAAGAGAGAGATTGAGAGAGAGAGAAAGAGAGAGATTGAGAGAGAGAGAAAGAGAGAGATTGAGAGAGAGGGAAAGAGAGAGAGGGAGAGAGAGAGGCAGAGAGAGAGAGAGAGAGAGAGAGAGAGAGAGAGAGAGAGAGAGAGAGAGAGAGAGAGAGATTGAGTAGATTGAGAGACAAGAGAGAGATAGGCACACACACACACTCACACACACACACACACACACACACACACACACACACACACACACACACACACACACACACACACACACACACACACACACACACACACACACACACACACACACGCACACGCACACACGCACACACCGACATGCAAAGCCCCAAATTACTCACTCCCGCCGGCCCTTTGTTCCTGGCAGGCGAAAGCGCGGGAAACTGACATAGGCCGTGTTTCTGTTGCTGTCTTTGTCAATGTTTCTGTTGCTGTCTTTGTCGATGTTTCTGTTGCTGTCTTTGTCAATGTTTTTTTGTTTTGTTTTAAGATATTGTTGTGGATTTTGATGTTGGATTTGAATCGGGATTTTTATAATTGTTATAATTTGATATCGTCTTTATCGTCCTCGTTATGGTCTTATCCTTATCATTATCGCTATCTTCATCGTCATCATCATCGTTATTACTGTTATGATGATGGTAAAATAATGATAATAATAATAATAATAATAATAATAATAATGATGATGATGATGATGATGATGATGATGATGATGATGATGATGATGATGATGATGATGATGATGATGATGATGATGATGATAATAATAATAATAATAATAATAATAATAATAATAATAATAATGATAATAATAATAATAATAATAATAATAATAATAATAATGATAATAATGATAATAATGATGATAATGATGGTAATGATAATAATAATTATAATCATTATCATTACCATTTTCATTATCCTTACTAGTATTATAATCATTATTGATTTTATTAACATTGTTATCATTGTTGCTGTTATTATCATCATTATTAAAATCATCACCATCCTTCTTCTTTTTCTTCTTATTATTATTATCGTAGTTATTGTTGTTATGATTTTTATCACTGCACTAACTGCTACTGTTATGATTATATTATACTATTATAACTGCTACTATTATACTATTATATTATATATTATATTATTATATTATACTCCTAATAACAATATTGCCCAGTTTTAATTGATCGTTGAAATAATTAATGTTGTTATTAATAATTAACGCTTTTATTATTGGTAAGTAAGTGACACACCCAAACAGGTGCTTCTTTTTCTATTGTTTTCAGCCTCAAGAAGACGTAAATATGAAACAAGAAGAATGACAAAGAGAGAGAGAAAGGGAAGAAAAACGAGAATATGGATAACTATACAATAAATTATTACTGCCGTCTTCCCTCTCTCCCTTTTCATTCTCTCTCTCTATCCTCTTCCTTCTCTTTTTTCCTCCTCCCCCTTCCTTTCGCTCCCTTATCCCTTCCGTCTCGACCCCCCTCCTCCTCCCCTCTTCTTCCCCTCCTCCCTCCCTCATCCTCCTTCTCTCCTCTCCTCCCTCACACCACTACCCTCTCTCTTTTTCACCATCCCTCCACTCCTCTTCGCTCTTCCTCCTCGTCCACTTCCTCCTTCATTCTTTCTTCCCCTCCTCCCACCCCTCCCACCTCAACTCCATCCTCCCCTTTCATACCCCATCCCCCACTTCCTCCTCCTCCCTCCATTCCTCCCCCTCCCTCCTCCTTCCCAGCTATTCCTCCTCCCTCCTCCCTCCATCCCTTCCCTCCCTCTCCCACCTCCTCCATCCCTTCCCTCCCTCACCCACCTCCACCCCCTCTCCCCTCTCCCTCCATCCCTCCTCCTCCCTCACCCACCTCCACCCCCTCTCTCCCCTCCCCCATCCCCCCTACCTCTCCACCTCCTCCCCTCTCCCCTCCCCCATCCCCCTCACCTCTCCACCTCCTCCCCCCCTCCCCCTACCATTAAGAAAACCACAAATAAAAAGAAAGTAAGAAAACGAAAGGTTGAACTCGTGTGTTTTTTTTTTTTTTCTTTTTTTTCTTTTTTTGTTTTTTTCTTTTTTCTTTTCATTTTTCTTTCTTTTAACGTGTTTTTTTATTTTTTAAAATCTTTTTTTGTTTTTTTTTTTAAGTTTTTTTTCTCGTTTTTCTTTTCATTTTTCTCTCTTTTTAACGTTTTTTAAAATGTTTTTTCTCTCTTTTTTCGTCTTTTTTGCGTTTCTTTTCGTATTTTAAGGTTAGGTTTGACGATTCCGACCTTGAAGATTGTCTCTAATATTTATTTTTTTTCTGGAGTACAGGTGAAGGAAAGGAAGGTATGGATAGATAAATAGATAGATGGATAGATGGATAGATAAATGGATAGATAGATAGATAGATAGATAGATAGTTAGATAGACAGATAGACAGATACATACATACATACATAGACAGATAGATAGATAGATAGATAGATAGATAGATAGATAGAGAGAGAGAGAGAGAGAGAGAGAGAGAGAGAGAGAGAGAGAGAGAGAGAGAGAGAGAGAGAGAGAGAGAGAGAGAGAGAGAGAGAGAGAGAAATAGAGATAGAGATAGATAGTTAGATAGACAGGTAGATAGTTAGATAGACAGATAGATACATACATAAATAGCTAGATAGATAGATAGAGAGAGAGAGATAGATAGATAGATAGATAGATAGATAGATAGAGAGAGAGAGAGAGAGAGAGAGAGAGAGAGAGAGAGAAAAAGAAAGAGAGAGAGAGAGAGAGAGAGGTAAATTGATATATAGGTGAATAGATAAATAGATTTATAGACAAACATATAGACAGACAGATACATAGGTAAACAAATGAATATATAGACAGATAGATAAAAAAGAGGGCTAGCTAATCAAATAGATGGATAGATGGATAGATAGATAGATAATTGATAATTGCAATATTACTGCTTATGATAATAAGAATAGTAATGGTAATGCAAATAATACAGATCTTGATAAAAAAAAAGAATAATGATAACGCTATTGATGGCAATGATGATGGAAAGGAGTGATAAATAGATAGATAAATAGATAGATAGATGGATAGATTTATGGATAGAGAAATAGATAGATAGATAGATAGAGGTATCCTTAATGTCCTTACCACTATGGTAAAGTATAAAAGTATTGATAATAATAAAGTTTTTTCAATAATAGCTTCCTTTCTTTGTTTGTTTTTCATGATTATGTTTGTATATTTATGTATATGCACATTTACATCAGGAAACACACACAAACACACACACACACACACACACACACAAATGCACACAAAGACACACACACACACACACACGTCTCTTTTCATATATATGTATGTACATATTCTTCTATCTATCTACCTATCTATCTATCAATAATTACTTACTCACTCCTGTCTCGGTACACAAAACCAACATACCAAAATACCCCACCCCCCACCCCCCACCCCCATCCTCCCCACCACCACCACCGCACCGATCCTCTCGCCACCCCCACCCCCTACCCATCCTCCCTACACCCCCACCCCCTACCTCAAAAAACAAAACAAATAAAAAAACAAACAAACATCATTATTTTCCAACCCAAACACACTCCTTTCTTTGCCATAAACTCCATAAATCTTAAAAGGAAACCCACGCCATCTTAGGTTAATAACCATGAACAAAACGACCGATTTCCGATAGACAAACATTCATCCATCTATCGATCTATCTATCTCTCCTTTTGATATACATATACCTGACTTTAATAAATCTAAATAAACTTTTATTTCTTTATATATGGATATCCGTATATATGAAATATTCATAGAGTAGGGGCTAAAATACCCGAGATCTGTGCCGGCTTTGACAGGAAATTCCATCAGCTGATTACAACGTTGGGAAGGGGGGAGGGAGGGATATTCGAGATGGGGAAAGAGGGAGAGAGAGAGGGAGAGGGAGAGGGAGAGGGAGAGGGAGAGGGAGAGGGAGAGGGAGAGGGAGAGGGAGAGGGAGAGGGAGAGGGAGAGGGAGAGGAGAGGAGGGAGAGAGAGAGAGAGAGAGAGAGAGAGAGAGGGAGAGAGAGGAGAGGGAGAGAGAGAGAGAGAGAGAGAGAAAGAAGAAGAGAAAGAGAACGAGAACGAGAAAGAGAAGAAAGAGAGAGAGAGAGAGAGAGAGAGAGAGAGAGAGAGAGAGAGAGAGAGAGAGAGAGAGAGAGAGAGAGGGAGAGGGAGAGGGAGAGAGAGAGAGAGAGAATGAGAGAGAGAAGAAAGAAAAGAAAGAAAAAAAAGAAAGAGGGATAGATAGGTAGATAGATAAATAGATAGACAGATAGATAGAAAGATAGATAGATAGATAGAGAGAAAGATAGATAGATAAATAGATAGATAGATAGATAGAAAGATAGATAAATAGAGAGAAAGATAGATAGATAAATAGATAGATAGATAGATAGAAAGATAGATAAATAGAGAGAAAGATAGATAGATAAACAGATAGATAAATAGATAGAGGTTTAACTAAGGGTCGTACTTTCAGCTGAAGATTTGAGAGGATCTTTTAAAATATCAATAGATTACTAATAAATTAATGATGATAACAGATATAAAAAAGGAACCAGGTAGACAAATTGATAATCAAATAGACAAATATACATTTTGATATTTCACCTCTTGTTTATCTCTTGAAATTTTGTTTTATTTATTTATCTATTTATTTGTTTGTTTATATTTTGTATGTTTATTTGTTTTTTATTGTGTTTGTGTTAAACGACAAAAAGATTGTGACGTTTGAAGGATGTTTTACAAATATCGTTTTATTTATGTATTTATTTATTTATTCTACTTTGTTTGTTTGTTTGTTTGTTAGTATTGTTTGTAAGGTAAAAGACAAAATAATTTAGAAAGAAATTAGTCAACATCGCGCCATCTTTAGCTTACCTAAAAAAAAAAAAAACACACACACACACACGTACCCCCCCCCCCACACACACACACCTACCTCCCCCCCACCACCCACCCCCACCCCCTACCCACCCCACACACCAAGACACGCAGAGGACAATTGTCTCACGAACCTATTTTGACTTTGTAAATATATGTATACAAAAACAGAATATAATAAGAAGGACAATTGTCATAGCGCCGACGTGGCTGCGGTTCTGTCATGTGTCAAGATACTATCAAGTGGCCCAACGAATTCCACACACACACACGCACACACTTAGGTATACACAGGCAGACACAGACAGCCGCACATACATATACATGAAGATACACGTACGCAAACGCATGCAGACACTTATATACACTTGCACACATACATACGAACACACACACATACATACAAATATAAGTGCGCAAACACACACACACATACATACGAACACATACACACACACACATACAAATACAAGTGCGCAAACACACACACACATACATACGAACACACACACACACACATACAAATACAAGTGCACAGAACACACACACACACACACACACACAAGACACACTACACACACACACACACACACACGCACACACGTACACACACACATACACACACACACACACACACACACACACACACACACACACACACACACACACACACACACACACACACACACACACACACACACACACACACATACACACACACACACACACACACACACACACACACACACACACACACACACACACACACACACACACACACACACACGTACACGTACACACACGGCCTTCACCTGCCACCCGGTTCCTTCAAGGTTACACACAAACAACTATTTTTTCCATCCATTTCGAAAAAAAGAAAGAAGAAAAAAGAAAATTCCACACAAATACACTTTCTCACACTGCATCCATCCTCCACACACTCCCATCCACTTATATCCACATCCACTTCACCAAAATCCTCTCAAAATATCACATTTTTTGAAATCACTGACCACGTGGTCGCTTTAATCCGTTGAAGGGCAGGTGGATAGTAGGGTAGGGGGTGGGTATTGGGGTATGGGGGTAGGGGGCAGCAGGTGGATACTCCTTACCCTGCAAAGGGAGGTAACTTGGGGAGGGGGGGAGTAGTGGGGTATGTGGATATTGGGGTATGTGGGTATTGGGGGTTTTGGGGTATAGGGGGATATGGGTACACTCCCCACCCTGCAGAAGGAGTTAACTCGAGTAGGGGGTGGGTATAGGGGTATGTGGGTACAAGGGATATGTGGGAGTAGGGGGTAGAGGGGCGGGGGGCAGCAGGTGGTTACTCCGCCGGGTAAGGAGTAGGCATGACAAGTCCCGCAGGTGTCAAGAATTACCTGGGACCTGTTTTCTCGAGGTCGCTGCTGAACCCGACCGACACGACAGCTGGTGGTGGTCGTCTTCAAGATTTCGGGACAAAGAAAACGATTTTTGGGGGGTCGTTGGGGGGAGGGGGGATTTTGACTTTATTTTCGGGTTTTGGGGTTGGGGGTTGGGGGGAGTTGACTTTATTTTCGGGTTTTGGGGTTGGGGTCGTTGGGGGAAGTGATTTTGACTTTACTTTCGGGTTTTTGGGGTTGGGGGTTGGGG
>NC_091589.1:9793538-9801038 GCF_042767895.1 Penaeus vannamei
ATTATTATTATTATTATTGTTATTATTATTATTATCACTATCATTATTATTATCATTATTATTATTATCATTATCATCATTATCATTATCATCATTATCATTACCATTATTATCATTATTATTATCATTATTACCATTATCATCATCCTTGTTATCATTATCATTATTATCATTATCATATTACTACTATTAGTAGTTGTAGTATTATCATTATTATCATTAACCTACCATTATCATGGCTATCATTAGTAGTATTGTCATTATCATTATTATCATCATTGTTATCATTATGGTTATGATGATGATTATTGTTATTATTATTATCAACATTGTCATTAGTATCATCAATATCATCACCAATATCATTATCACTATCCTTATTATTACCGACATCAGTATTGTTTTCATCATTATCATAATTATTATCTTTATCATTACTATAATAACCATCATTATCAGCATTCGTTATTATTACAAGTATCATTTTCTTAGTCATTACATTGGTATAACATACTATCATATATGCTTATAACTTTCTATAATTATATATATATATATATATATATATATATATATATATATATATATATAACTCTATACTTATAACTATCTATGACTATAACTATCTATAACTATAATTATATAAATATATATAACTATCGCCTTTAACTAAGGATCTTCATACTAAAAAGTGATCAAGTAATTAAAAAAAAAACGAATAAATAAAATAAAAACTGGAGCCTCGAAAAGAGAAATAGCATAAGGCTCAAAAATAACACATAAATAACACGAATAAGGGAATAAAGACGCGGAATGAGAGAGGAAAAAAGAAGTGATAAATTAAAGTGGAAAGACGAACAATGCAAAGGGTGGGAAAAAAGAGGGAGACAGAGAAGCAGATAATAAATCAGGAGGGGACGGATAAACGTTAAGAAAGGAGAGGGGTAAGGGAGAAAGGATTAAGATAGAAAGGGGGGAGAGGCAGAGGGGAGAAAGATAAGCAAAGAAAGGGGAGAGAGAGACAAGCAAAGAAGGAGAGAGAGAGAGACAAAGAGGAAAGAGACAGGCGAAGAATGAGAGAGAAAGACAAGCAAATGAAAGAGAGAAATAAGGAAAGAAGGGGAGAAAGACAAAGAGGAGAAAGACAAGCAAATGGAAGAGAGAGACAAGAAAACGAAAACAAGAAGAGAAAGTGAGAGAAAGAAGAGAGAATAATAATAAAAAACAATAACGAAGAAATAAGACGAAAAAAAAGACAAACATAAACAATAAAAACAAAAAGAAAAGAAAGATAGAAATAAGCACAGAATCCGACAAACGGGGAAAAAGAGAAAGTGAAAAAAAGAGAAGAAAGAGGGAGATAACGAAGGAGAGAAAGGAGAGAAGACAGAAGAGCTTCCTTAACCACAGGACTCCTATCAAGAGCTGCATCGCCTGTGGTTTCTGGGAGGCTGTGAAGACGGACAAGGAGATAAGAGGAGGCGAGAAGGAAGGAGGTGGATGGAGGAAGGGGAAGAAGGAGAGGAAGAGGAAGGGGAAGAAGGAGAGGAAGAGGAGGAGGAAGGGGAAGAAGGAGAGGAAGAGGAGGGGGGAGGATTGGGGAGGGAGAGGAAAGGAAGAGAAGGAGGGTGGAAGAGGGAGGAGGGATCAGGGGGATGGGAAGAAGGAGATGAGGGGGATAGGGGGAGGAGGGGTGGAGTGGGGAGGGGGGAGGGACGAGAAGGGGTGGAAGAAGAGGAGGAGGTGGAAGAGGAGGGAGGGGGGAATGGGGAGGGGGGATAGGGGGAGGAGTGAGGAGGAGTAGGGGGAGGAGGAGGAGGAGGAGGAAGGTAGGAGGAGGAGGAGGAGGAGGAGGGAGAGGTGAAGGAAAAAGGAGAGGGAGAAGGAGGTGGAAGGAAGAGGAGAAGGAGGTGGAAGAAGAGGAGAGAGGGAGAAGGAGAAAGAAGAAGAAAAGGAGGAGGAGGAAAAGAAGAGGACGAGGAGGAAGGAGGAAGATAAGGAAAGAGAGGATAAGGAAGAAGAAGAGGAGGAGGAGGAGGAGGAAGAGGTGCAGAAAAAAGGAACAAACGTAGAAGATGAAACATATGAAGAATAAGAATTAGAGAAGAAGGAGAAGAATAACAACAGCAACAAAAAACAACAACAAGAGGAAAAATAACAACAAGAAGGGGGAAAGAAAAAGAAGATGAAGATGAAGAAGAAGATGAAGAAGAAGAAGATGAAGAAGAAGAAGATGAAGATGAAGATGAAGATGAAGAAGAAGAAGAAGAAGAAGAAGAAGAAGAAGAAGAAGAAGATCATGATGATGAGAAGGAGAGAAAGTTGAAAAAGAAGAAGTTGAAGTAAGGAAGAAAAAAATATTAGAAGTTAAAGAATCAATGTATAAAGAAAAAAAGTTGGAGAAGAAGAAGACGAAGAAGCAGAAGACGAAGAAGAAGAAGAACAAGAAGAAGAAGAAGAAGAAATAGAAGAAGAAGAAGAAGAAGAAGAAGAAGGAGAAGGAGAAGGAGAAGGAGAAGGAGAAGGAGAAGGAGAAGGAGAAGGAGAAGGAGAAGGAGACGGAGAAGGAGAAGGAGAAGGAGAATAATAATAATAAGAAGGAGGAGAATAAGAAGTAGAAGGAGAAGAAAAAATAATAGGAAGAAGGAGAATAATAAGAGAAAGAAGTAAATGATAAGAAGGAGAATAATAATAATAAGGAGAAGAAGAAAAATAATGATAATAATAATAATAACAATAATAATAATAATAATAATAATAATAATAATAAGGAGAAGGAGAAGGAGAAGGAGAAGGAGAAGGAGAAGGAGAAGGAGAAGGAGAAGGAGAAGGAGAAGGAGAAGGAAAAGGAAAAGGAAAAGGAGAAGGAGAAGGAGGAGGAGAAGGAGAAGGAGAAGGAGAAGGAGAAGGAGAAGGAGAAGGAGAAGAAGAAGAAGGAGAAGAGAGAAGAAGACAGGCGAAGAAGAACAAGAGGAAGAAGCAAAACAAGAAAGAAGAAGACGAATCCAACTAAGAAAAGGCACAAAGAAGGGAAAACAAAGGAGAAAGAAAATAAAAGAAAAATCTGAGAGAAATTGAAAAACAAAAGAAAAATGAATAAAAAAAAGAAAAAAGGAAAAAACAAAAGAACATAAAAGGGAAAACAGGTTAAGAAAGAAGAGAGAAAACAAAGAAAAGGAAAATAATAATAAAGTAAATAGAAGAAGAAGGAGGAAAAAACAAGAAAACAATGCTCGGACAAAAAAGAAGAACGAAGACAATAAACGGGAATAAAGAAGAGAATGGGAGAAGTAGAAGATGATGATGAGGAGGAAAGAAATAAGAAGTAGAAGACGAGGAAGAAGAAGAAGAGGAAGAAGAAGTAGAAGACGAGAAGAAGAAGAATAAGAAAAAAAAGAAGTAGAAGACGAGGAAGAAGAAGAAGAAGAAGAAAAAGAAGTAGAAGACGAAGAAGAATAAGAAAAAGAAGTAGAAGACGAGGAAGAAGAAGAAGAATAAGAATAAGAAGAAGTGGAAGAAGAAAAATAAACAAAAACAACACAAAAACAAGAGAAAGAAGAAGTAGAAGAAAAAGAAGAGGAAGTGAAGGCGACGAAGAATGATAATGAGAAGAATAAGAATAAGAATAAGAAAAAAGAATGAGAAGAAGAAGAAGAGGAAGAATTAAAAGAAGAAAATGGATAACGATGATGATATAGAAAGGAGGCAGAGAGAGAGTGAAAGGAAGTAGGAAAAGGAGAGAGGGAAAGACACAGAGAAAGAAGGAAGTAGGAAAAGCGATAAAGGAAGGAAAAGGAAGAAGGAGAGAGAAAGAGAGAAAACAAGACCCAATAAAAAAATAAGACTCAGAATGGAAGAGAATGGAAGGAGAGGATAAGAGAATAAAAAATGGAACAATAAAAGATATGTCCCACTTGTTCCAGGCATTAAGATCGACCTTAAGGCATGTTCCTGCACCTGGATGAACAAAGGATGAACAAGGTGAACAAAGGGTGAACAGGGAGGTTGTCTGGCGAGCTGGAACAAGGGCGGTAAAAAAGTTATATGTACGTTTGTGTGTGTGCGACGGTGGGGTGTGTGCGTGTGTGGGGGTGTCGGGGGTGTGGGGTGGGGTGTCTGTGGAGGGGAAGGGGAGGGGGGGTAGGTGTTTGTGTGTATGTGTGTGGGATGTGAATGTGCGTTTGCATGTGTGTGTGTCTGGTTTTGTGTATGTGTGTGTGTGTGTGTTTGTGTGTCTGGTTTTGTGTATGTTTACGCACGTATATACTGTATATGTGTGTGTGTTTGTGTATGTTTACGTGTGAGTATTTGTCTGCGTGTGTATACTGTGTGTGTGAGTGCATGCGTGTAAATTCATATAACATTGCTATCACTACAAACCATTTATATGCTCATTCATTGTAAAATATATAACCCGCCACATCATCTGCAAAAACACAATCACAACACATCTACAACCGCCGCCCCCATTAGCAAAAACAAAAAAATAAAAGAAAATAATACAACTTACCAAAAACGAAAAACGCGAAAGACAAATAATGGAAAAAAGAGAGAGAAAAAAAAAAACAGAAAATAAAAAACAAAAACAAAAAAGAAAATAATACAACTTATCAAAAACGAAAGACAAATAATGGAAAAAAAACAAAACCAGAAAATAGAAAAATAAAAATATATCAAATACATAAAACAGAAAACGGAAATCCCAAGCATTTCCCTCCCTCCAACCCCTCAACCCCATCCCCCCAACAGAAAACGGAACCCGCCAACCTCCGCTTATAAAAACGTCCGTGAACCGTCCCGAAGAAGAAGAAGAAGAAGAAGAAGAAGAAGAAGAAGAAGAAGAGAGAGAGAGAGAGAGAGAAAAAAAAAAAAAACTTTATTTACAAGGGATAAAAAAACCCTAAAACCCTCCCCCTATTTCCCCCTGAGGGCAAGCCACCAGACACCGCAAGGAAGGGAAGATTGACTCATTCCCTCTACGAGATATCGAGGTGACAGACCCGACCGCAAAGCCACAGACTCACAAACAAAATGCGACACGCACTCGATCTCTCCGTCTCTCTCCATCTCTCTCCGTCTCTCTCCGTCTCTCTCCATCTCTCTTCATCTCTCTCCGACTCTCTCCATCTCTCTCCGTGTCTCTCCGTGTCTCTCCGTGTCTCTCCATCTCTCTCCATCTCTCTTCATCTCTCTCCGTCTCTCTTCATCTCTCTTAATCTCTCTCCGTCTCTCTCCATCTCTCTCCGTCTCTCTTCATCTCTCTCCGTCTCTCTTCATCTCTCTCCATCTCTCTTCGTCTCTCTCCATCTCTCTCCGTCTCTCTCTATCTCTCTTCGTCTCTCTCCATCTCTCTCCGTCTCTCTTCATCTCTCTTCGTCTCTCTCCATCTATCTTCATCTCTCTCCATCTATCTTCATCTCTCTCCATCTCTCTCCGTCTCTCTCTATCTCTCTCCATCTCTCCTTTTTTCCTACCTTAGCTTAGCGTCTCTCTCCATCTCTCTCCGTCTCTCTTCATCTCTCTCCATCTCTCCTTTTTTCCTACCTTGGCTTAGCGTCTCTCTCCGTCTCTCTCCATCTCTCCTTTTTTTCTTCCCTTGGCGAAGAGAGTAGAAGGAATGGTAAAAAAGTGGTGTTTGATACAGGACGATAGGTAGATAGATGGATAGAGAGGAGGGATGGGAGGGAGAGAGGGAGGAAGAGAAATAGATAGATAGATAGACAGACAGATAGATAGATAGATAGATAGATAGATAGATAGAGAGAGAGAGAGAGAGAGAGAGAGAGAGAGAGAGAGAGAGAGAGAGAGAGAGAGAGAGAGAGAGAGAGAGAGAGAGAGAGAGAGAGAGAGAGAGAGAGAGAGAGAAAGGAAGAGAAAGAGAGATGGAGAGAGAGAGAGAGAGAGAGAGAGAAAGGGAGAGAAAGAGAGATGGAGATGTAGAGAGAGAGAGAGAAAGGAAGAGAAAGAGAGAGAGAGAGAGAGAGAGAGAGAGGAGAGAGAGAGAGAGAGAGAGAAATTATGTAAAAAATAAAACACTCTCTCCCTCCCACCCTCTCTTTCTCTCTCTTTATTATCTCTCTCTCTCTCTCTCTCTCTCTCTCTCTCTCTCTCTCTCTCTCTCTCTCTCTCTCTCTCCCCCTCCCCCCCTCTCTATCTCTCTCTCTCCCTCTCTCTCCCACGCACACATAACACCTTAGTAATTAGGATACAATCATACCCATTATTTTCGACAAAATACCATCTTTAAGTCCTCCAAAAGATCCAAACAAGAGAAAAGATAAGAAAAACATCATAATTATAGACCGTTTGAAAGTGACTCATCAACGGCCATTTAACCTTAATTAAACTGTGATTTTTTCCTTAGCAACGTATATTTTTTTAGGTTCGTAATCACACGAATTAAAGTTATTAACGGGGTTTTCAATTGCTTTAAGGTGATTTATTTTGTTTTTGTTATTTTTTGGTGTATAAATTGACATCTTTTTGGTTTTGGTTTTGTCTCCAAATGCTTTATTCTTTTTTTCTCTCTCTTTTTCTTTCTTTCTTCGTCTTTCTATCTATTTTTTTCTTCTTTCTTTCTTCTTCTTCTTCTTCTTTCTTTCGATCTCGTTCTTTCTTTTAATTTTTTCTTCTTTTTTTCTTTTCTTTCTTTCTTTTTTCTTTCTTTTTACTATTACAATCCTTTTTTCCTCTAATTTTTCTATCACAATTATCTTTTTTTCTTCTATTTTTTCTATTATCTTATTTTCCTTCTTTCTTTCTTTCTTTCTTTTCTTTTTTTTTTCTTTTAGGCTCGTAATCACGTGACTCCCAAGAGGTCTCCCAAAATGGCCTGGATTTACGAGGTGAATCGATTAGTCACGCGAGAGACACATTCCTGGACTCACTGGCGGTGGGTTACGGGGGTGGAGGAGGGGGTGGAGGGAGGTGGAGGGGAAAAGGTGGAGTGGGTGGAGGGGGAGTGGGAGGGACGAAGGAGGGGGAAAAGGGGGAGAGTGGGTGGTGGAGAGGGAGGGACGAAGGGAGGGGGAAAAGGGGAGGGAGGTGGGAGGGAGTGGGAGGGGTTGGAGGGAGGGGAAAAGGGGGAGAGTGGGTGGAGGGGAGGTGGAGGACGAAGGGGGAGGGAGGGGGAAAAGGTGGGAGAGTGGGTGGTGGGGGTGGGAGGAGGGTGGTGAGGGACGAGTGGGGGTGGGAGGGAGGGAGGGAGGGAGGGAAAGAGGGAAGAGTGGGGAAAGTGGAAGGAGCAGGAGAGGGTGGAGTGGTGGAGAGGGAGGGGGAAAAGGGTGAGAGTGGTATGGGTGGGTGGAGAGGGAGTGGGAGTGGACTTGAAGGGAGGGAGGGTAGGGGGGGGGAGTGGCAGTGTGGTAGAGGTGGAGGGGAGGGTGGGAGGGAGGGGAAAAGGGGGAGAGTGGGGTGAGAGGGAGAGGGTGGTGGGAAATAGGTGGAGAGTGAAGTGGGGTGGGAGAGAGGAGAGACGGGGGAAAGGAGAGAGTGGGTGGT
>NC_091589.1:9808538-9811038 GCF_042767895.1 Penaeus vannamei
CTTTTCCTCCTCCTCTCCTCCTCCTCTTCCTCCACCTCTTCCTTTCCTCCTCCACCTCTTCCTTTCCTCCTCCACCTCTTCCTTTCTCCTCCACCTCCTTCCTTTCCTCCAAACTCTCCTCCTCCTTCCTCCTCCCTCCTTCCTCTTCCTCCTCCTCCTGCAGCGACACCTTCCCCCCAAAGCTCATGCCAAAGAACCTTAGCGAACCCCTGCCACAAAAGCTGGTTCCATTGTCTTCAGGGTTCTCTTTCTCAGACCTCTGCCCCCTCCACCTCCCCCCCGACCTCTGCCCCTCCTCCCTCCCCTCCTCTTTCCTCGGACCTGCCTCCCCCCCTCCCCCCTCCCCCTTTCCTCTCCTCGGACCTGCCTCCTCTTCGGACTTGGTGTTGCCATGGTAATAGTTCCTCTATTTATTTGAAAAAAAAGAAAGAGAATGTATGATTCTTTTTTTTTTACTTTTCTTCTTTTATTTTGTAAAGAAAATTATTGATTTGTAAGATGAGTATGAAAGTTTTATATATATATATATATATTTTTAATATAAAGGTGTATTTTTTTTAACTGCGGTTCGTTGGAATGAGGTTCAGGGGGGTTATCCCACACCGGAGTTGAATGAATGGTTCATCGCCCAGGCTTCCTCCTCCTCCTCCTCCCCCCACCCCTAACCCCCCTCCCCATCACCCCAACGCCCCTCCCACCCTCCCCCCACTCCCTTCCTCCCTCTCCCTCCCACCCCTCCCACCCCTACCCCGTGTTATGTGTCCTTGAAAAACGGAAATGAAATTATGTGAGGCCTGACTACTCTCGCGTCTGCAAAAAGACACTTTCAATTGGTAGTGATTTTGGGGTATGCCATGCCCCATTTTTTCTTAAAAATGTACTTGAATTTAGATAGATGGATAAGGAGAGAGAGAGGAGAGAGAGAGAGAGAGAGAGAGAGAGAGAGAGAGAGAGAGAGAGAGAGAGAGAGAGAGAGAGAGAGAGAGAGAGAGAGAATTTTCCTGTGTTGATACGAAGGAGAGGAGGAGAAAGAAAGAGAGAGAACTAGATAGACAGATAGATAAGGAGAGAGAGAGAGAGAGAGAGAGAGAGAGAGAGAGAGAGAGAGAGAGAGAGAGAGAGAGAGAGAGAGAGAGAGAGAGAGAGAGAGAGAGAGAGAGAGAATTTTTCCTGTGTTGATACGAAGGAGAGAGAGGAGGAGAGAGAGAGAGAGAGAGAGAGAGAGAGAGAGAGAGAGAGAGAGAGAGAGAGAGAGAGAGAGAGAGAGAGAATTTTCCTGTGTTGATACAAAGGAGAGGAGGAGAAAGAGAGAGAGAGAACAAGATAGATAGACAGATAGATAAGGAGAGAGAGAGAGAGAGAGAGAGAGAGAGAGAGAGAGAGAGAGAGAGAGAGAGAGAGAGAGAGAGAGAGAGAGAGAGAGAGAGAGAGAGAGAGAGAGAGGGAGAGAGAGAGAGAGAGAGAGAGAGAGAGAGAGAGAGAGAGAGAGAGAGAGAGAGAGAGAGAGAAGAGCTACATGGGCGCCGGGTCCCCTTTGCCAGCTGACTGCCCAACCGAGACACACAAGTTAAAGGGCCGAAGCTTACCCCTCCCCCCTTCCCCCATACATTCCCCCTTCCTCCTCCTCCTCCCTCTCTACCCATCCTTCCACACTTCCCCCTCCTCCCCTCCCTACCCACCCTTCCACACCCCCCCTCCCTCCCCTCCCTACCCACCCTTCCACACTTCCCCCTTCTTCTCCCATCTCCCCCACCCCCTTCCTACCCACCCCACCCCACTTCCCCCTTCCCCCCCTTTTTCCTCTCTTTACCTCCCTCCTTCCCCATTCTCCCTCCCTTACCCCCACCTCTCCACCCCATCTCACATCGCTCACCACAAAGAATTTAGCGAAAATGGTACCATGGACCCACCGACAGATTCTGAGCCTACCTGGGCCGCTACATAGGCCTATGGGAGGACTGACTTGAATACAGTTACCATGATTTTTTTGTGTTAAGGGAAAAGGAAGGTGAGAGAGAGGTAACTGCATAGCCTATAGCAGTTACCGGTCTTCTGTGAATTATAAAGAGAGGTAACTTGCATAGGTTAACTGATGGAGGCTCAACGGATACTGTGTGTGCGTGTGTGTGCGTGTGTGTGTGTGTGTGTGTGTGTGCGTGCGTGTGTGTGTGTGTGTGTGTGTGTGTGTGTGTGTGTGTGTGTGTTTGTGTGTGATAGTGTGTGTTTGTGTGTGTGAGATGGTGTGTATGTGTGTGAGAGAGTGTGAGTGTGTGTGTGTGTGTGTGTGTGTGTGTGTGTGTGTGTGTGTGTGTGTGTGTGTGCGTGTGTGTGTGCGTGTGTGTGTGTGTGTGTGTGTGTGTGTGTGTGTGTGTGTGTGTGTGTATGCGTGTGTGTGTGTGTGTGTGTGTGTGTGTGTGTGTGTGTGTGTGTGTGTGTGTGTGTGTGTGTGTGTGTGTATGCGTGTGTGTGTGTGTGTGTTAACTTGTGATATTTAGATGCG